>NW_026521246.1:0-218492 GCF_021234435.1 Artibeus jamaicensis | reverse complement strand
TGATCTTCTCTGATGGATGTTATTTTTAAAGGGGTGAAGCCAACCTCCATCCTCCCTTGTCTGGGATGGGAGCTTAGCTCCAGCACCAGGGCTCAGGGAGGGGCTGGGCAGTCCCTGGATGGACACACATTTGCATGGACGGCCCCTCCCCTGGCAGAGGGTGGGGAATAAAAGGAGGCCTGGGGAGTCCATCCCCACTGTGGGCTCAGGGGCTGTGTGCACCATGGCCTGGACTCCTCTCCTCCTCGTGTTCCTCTCTCACTGCGCAGGTGGGGACAGGCGCGGAGACCCTGCTCATCCTCTTGTATTTCTCATTTCTTGCTCAGAATTCGTAGAATGGTACAGTTTCTTGACCAAGTATTCAGTATGTCTTTGTTTGCAGGTTCCCTCTCCCAGCCTGTGCTGACTCAGCCGCCCTCTGTGTCTGCGTCTCCTGGAGCCACAGCCAGACTCACCTGCACCCTCAGCAGTGGCTTCAGTGTTGGTGGCTACTACATAAAATGGTTCCAGCAGAAGCCAGGCAGCCCTCCCCGGTATCTGCTGGAGTATAAATCAGACTCAGAGAAGCACCAGGCCTCTGGGGTCCCCAGCCGCTTCTCTGGATCCAAAGACACCTAGCCCTTGAGCTCTGACTCTGGCTCTCACACCCGCCCGGAATTCAGCCAGACGAGGGACACGCGACACGTCAGCAAGAAATCTGTGTGAAGTCTTGCTGGGCACAGGACAAGAGACAATTGGTGATGAGAGAGTTCCACAACTAGGCCTGAGCAGGCAGAGGGCTGGGGCTTCCCCATGTCATGACCCAGATCTTTCTGCTCCTCACCCTCCTCACTCATTGGACAAGGAGCTTCATTGTGGGGCAGTGAAGGATGTCCCTGGGGGACAGTCACACTGCCCTTTACTTTTGTCATCTGGACACAAGAAGTGGGTTATTTCAGTCTTCCTACCACCTTCTGTCCCCAGTTCCAGTGTCCTGGGTTAGACAGTGCTAATCCTGCCTTCGTGCACGTTCTCCAGGTGTGTGTATGTGTGTGCATGTGAGTGTGTCAGGGGGATGATCTCTGACACTGAGTCTGAGCCAGAAGCATAATGACACATTTCTGGGAAATCCTCAAGAAGGTCTTCCAGGATGCTCTTCCTATGGAGTGGCCATTCTCTGTCTCCTAGCTTTATTAATAAACTCACTTTCACTTCAAACTCTAAAAAGGAAGGTATGTCAAATACCTGAAATAAAGGTATATAGTCTAATCTAATTCACTAATTATCAAAAAAGCAGAAACCCCCCAACAGGAACAGTCTGAGGTTTCAAAATTAAAGGACATCATTTATGAGCATAGGTGGACAAATACCTCAACAAACCAGTAGAACCCATGTTATATCAAGAAAGACTTGCTTCACCACGAGGGAGGACACGGGCTGAAGTTAGGGCTTATGGAATGTTTCTGAGGAAGGGGCACACGGATTTTGGAGGGAGAACAAATATGAAGAAGTCCTGAACCACATGGGAGATGCCCCACTTAGAGCTCTCACAGGTGTTGCTGTGACCCACCATAAGAGGACAAGATGGTGTAACCAGACATGATGTCACAGACTCATTGATACTGCAGCCCATGGTCCATGAAGTGCATCAGCAGGGTTCTTTCAGATGCACAGCTCAGTCCAAAGGAAAGCTCTTAGCTGGGTGAGGCAGCATCACCCCAGAGCCACCAGGGGGCGCTGCGCTCCACCTTCCTGCCTTGTGATGGGTTCCTGGGCCCCCTGGGTTCCTCTTCCATATGCGTTCTAACAACCTTCAGTTCAGTACTTCCTCCCAGTTGCAGCCCAGGTTTCCCCACAGCAGAGAACTGCTTTCAACCCTAGTGTCTCAGACAATTTCCGAAGGAGGCTCAGGGCTCCCTGCAGAGGTCAGGAACCCTGCAAGCAGTGGTGAGGACCCAGTGTGTTCACCAGGACACTCATGGTCAAGGCTGTGGTCCTTCACTGTCATATATTCTGATTTCATGTCTGGCTGGTCCAGTTCCCCCTTATTTCAGGGACAGTAATTCCTACTAACTTCTGGAAACTGATGTTATGTATATATTGAGATATTTCAATTACCTTTCCTATGATTTCTTTTGACCTTCAATTTTAGATCCTTCTCCTTTCAAGATATAACCTATATAATTATATAATTATCTTTATTGCATCAAATGTGCATTTGGTTACTATACACATACAGTATTTTAGTAGGAATCATTTTATTTTATGTAAGTTGAGCATCATGAACACAATGATGTGAACAAAAAGTACATTGAAATTTCATTAATCAGGTTACTGGAAATTAAGAAATAAATATGAAATCACAGTTTTGATTTCATACTGTGATGAAAATAATTGAGGGCATTATCTTCACCAAATACTGAAACAATGTCATCTCCTGCCACCTTCCCTCCCCCGAAGTCTGCCTCCTTCCTGTCCATTCCTTCTGCTCCACAGAGGACAGTGGGGACCCAGGTGGTTAAAATGCCCCCTGGTGTTCACACGAATAACGCTAGGCACCTTGTGACTCTCTTGTTTTGTTTCTATCTATCAGGCATAATTTTCTTATTTTGTTACAACCCTTGTTTGTTGGGATAAATCTCGTAATTTGATGGTGATGCTGTTGCCTTTCTCCTCAAAGCCTGCAGCCATGTGGAGGACACTCTGGGCACTATGACTGCAGGGAGCTGAGGGGAGCTGGCACCCACACCTGGGGGACAGCTACTGCCCTGGTCACCTGACTGCTGCACCCACAGAGCTGACAGGGCTGTGTCAGTGGGAGACTCCTGTCCCTTCACACCCCTGACACTAGCTCTGCGGTTCCCTAGTGGTCTCAGTGCTGGAGGGAGGAAACCTGCTAAGAACCCACAGGGAGGGCAGGAAGGGGTTTTACCAGAGAGGCCAGAACATGGTCAGATGGATGGGGTTACGTTTGGGAAACACAGAGCCGCTGGGGATGAGACTGCACACAGGTCACTGCTCAGTCCTCCCGTTTTCCAGAGGGGAAATTGGGACTGAGGTCCCTGGGGACTTAGGGAAGCTGCTTGGGTGGAAGACATCCAGCCCAGTGCCTCACTCAGTGTCTCAGTCACTGTGCAGTCACTGCTGTGTGGAAGGTGCCAGCACCTCTTTCAAAATAACCCCCAGGGGACATCAGGGTGACGCCTGGGCAGGAGGACAGAGGAAGCTGATTTGCATGAAGCACATTCTCCTCCTAATGGGTCTGGGAGGCAAGAAAAGGTCCCAGGGACACCTCCTATCACCCCAGAAGCCTGAGGAGACTCTGTCCTGTGAGTTTCCCACCATGGCCTGGACGGTGCTCCTGCTGGGACTCCTCACTTACAGCTCAGGTCAGAGGAGGGGACTCTGCACTCTTGGGGGAAACAACAAAACATGGTCTCAGGCTGATCTTGTCTCTCATAACAACACTCATGTCTTTCCTGTTGGTTTCAGGTGTGGATTCTCAGACTGTCACCCAGGAGCCGTCACTGTCTGTGTCTCCAGGAGGGACAGTCACACTCACCTGTGGCCTTAGCTCTGGGTCAGTCTCTAGTAGTAACTACCCCGGCTGGTACCAGCAGACCCCAGGCCAGGCTCCCCACTCACTCATCTACCAGACAAACAACCGGTTCTCTGGGGTCTCTGAGCGCTTCACTGGATCCATCTCTGGGAACAAAGCCGCCCTCACCATCACAGGGGCCCAGCCTGAGGACGAGGCCGTTTATTACTGTGGTCTGCATTACGGCAGCCAGTACAATTTGCACAGTGCTCCAGAGTCACAGGAAGTGAGACTAAAACCTCCCTGGGCTCCTCCTGCCAGGGAACCTCATGCCTGCTCTGCCTGAAACCAAGTCTAATGCAGGGCTCACACCTGGTGCCACTACTGCAGACACAACCTGAGCCATCTGGCCTTTCCCTCATCCTCACTGAGAGTCACCATCGCCACTAAGTCTCGGCTGTCCCTGTCCCAGAGGCAGAGAGTCCTATCCAGGAGAAACGTCTCCCAGTGGTTGGTACTGGCCATGCCAAGCTTGAGTACGGTTGGAATGATGGGGAATTCAGGAGTGGGAAAATTTTAGTGTAAGGTCCTAGTTAATATGCCTAGTAGTGAATGCATGTGAAAAGCGATTGTTTTGGGAAGTGCAAGTACGGTCCACCCTGACTCCAGGAGACCACACCCATGCACCTTCATCCTCCACAGAGACCATAAGTGATCAAAATGGTCTCCAAGCCATTGTGTTCCAGGCAGAGACAGGGGCACAGCTGACCCTCCGAGTTAGAATGCAGTAGGTTTTTTTTAATATAATTTCCCCCTAATTCCAAACCCCTCACTGCTCTTTGTTCTCTGTTATAAAAAGGCTGGATTGTAAGGAAATGTAGGACAGTGTGTTAGGGCACAGCCCCACCATCTTCTCAGATCACCTGCCATCTGAATAAAGTGCCCATAGACGCTCACTCCCATCTCTGTTCATTAGGACTGGTAGGTGACAGGCAGCACAGACACCCCCTTTTCTAGTTTCAGAGACTCAGTGATGGTTCTTCGCTAATTGTTTAATGGGCTTTCAGAAATTAGTCGTAATTGAACACTAGGAAGGAATCATTAGAAATGAACAAGAAAACAAAAATGAACAATCAAATTAAAAAGAAACATCTCTAATGGTCCTCGCTGGGTGGCTCAGTTGGTTGGAGAATCATCAGAGTCACAAAGAGCTCGCAGGTTCATTTCCCAGACAGAGTACACACCTAGGTGACAGGTGTGATACCCAGTGGGGAGCATACGAAAGGCTACATAGCAATGTTTCTGTCTCACATGTGTCTGTCTGTCTGTCTCCCTCCCCACTCTCCTGTCCTCTCTGTCTAAAATAAATAAAATCACCATGTACTTGAACAAGGATTTTAACAATGCCAATATAAAAACACCTATAATGGAATAAAAAATAAGAAATACTTAAAGATAAATATAAAAATCTGACCGTGTAAAATGAGAGGTATGAACTTTCCTGTTCTACATGAAGGAGACCTATGTAAACGAAGACATTTAGTTTATGGTCAGACACCAAGTACCATCATTTCCAAGTGTCTTTATACACTCACGGTGAGAATTTCAGTGACATCCAGTTGTATTGAAAGAACAGGTAGGAAATCTCAGCAAAGAAGTGGAAACTGTAAGAAAATCGTGGAGGACTTTAGAGCCCTGGAAACACACTGCTCCATGTCCACGTGACCTGCCTGCATCTGAGGGAGGAGAGGCCTATGGAGTTGGCTTGAGGTTAGGAGACCTAATCAGGGTGTTGAAGCAGAGCCAGTCCCTCTCTGCCAGTCCCTGAGCTCAAGGCTGCTGAGCACCCTGGGCCCCATGGACACAGGAGAGGGTGGTGAGATGCTGGGTGAGGGCACAGGTAACAGGAACTCTAGGCACAGAGCAGACACGCCCCCTGGCTTGGTACCTGGACCTTCAGGTGTGAGGTCACGGACAGGAGGGTTCCTCTGAAGGCAAATTTTGGGCCTGAGATTAGGAGGCCTCTTAATGGGACAGGAGAGGATGGGAGATGGTCTACATTTCCCAGGGAATTACAGAGCCTGCTTCAGGGTAAAGTGGGTCCAGGGATGAGACAGTCTGACAGCTGACACTGCTCAGGGCCATGGAGACTCCAGAGAGTGGACCCCTGAGTCTGTGGGCACTGACTGTGCCCCCGGCCCTCCCACAGCCTCCTGCAGCTCTCCAACAGCCCAGGGTGGGGGGGCAGTAGGAGCGGGTGCTCCCCAACCTGTTCCTGTGTCACACCCACTGGGAAGCTCTCAGTGAGCCCAGGTCCAAGGTCACTTTCTCCTGCACTGGGAGCCACAGACCCACGGGATTTGCCATGGCAGTGGTCCCCAGGGTCCCCATGCAGGGCCCCAGCTTTCCTTCCTGACACAGCACAGAGGGACCTTCCAGAAGTTTGAGCCTGATTGTCCTGATCCAGGTGCCACCAGAACCTGTGTGATCACCTCTGGGCTCCAGTCTGAGTCTCAGACAGAAGCTCATCATTGCAGAGATGAACACAACCCCACTGCCACAGAGAGCTCCTGTTCCATGGGGGGACACGTGATCAAATCTGTGCCCTCCTCTCCTGTCTGACCCATCACTCCCCTGTCCCTGCCTGTGACCAACACCAGCTCAGTTTTGGGCATGTGCTGTCCCTGTGCTACTCAAGCAGGTGAGGTGGGGCAGCCCTCCACTCAACCTCTCCTTAGAAAGTAAGTAGAAATATCTACTTTGGGGTCACTGGTCTCCCAACACAAACACAATTGTTACCACAAGTAAAATACCTGCTCAGTAGCTGGGTGGGGAGGAGGACAGAAGTGCATCGTGTGTGACTGAGAGAACCAGGTGGCCCGCGCCCAGTGCCCTGTGAGTCTCCTGGTGCCAGCCTGGGCTCCACTGATAACTCCCTGAGCCCTGAGACCTCACAGAAGCTGGATCTCCCTGTGACCTGAGGTCAGAGCTGTGTGGAGCCCCTGCATCCCCGGGGCTGGGAAAAGCCTCCCATTGAACACAGGCTCCCAGACCATCAAGTGCTCACTGTCCCACCTCAGCATCCTGACTTCCAAAGGGTTTTCCTCTCTAGGATTTTTGGTGGAAGGATGTTGGATAAATGTCTGTTATTTGGGTATGGATCTTATAAACTCCAGGCTCACTGAAAGACACAAAGTTGTTTCTCCATTTTATATTAGCTTTTCACTGAGGAAACAATTATTTAAACTCTGATGTCTGAAATGTGTTGGACAGTCACAAGAAAATAAGGCATCACCAGGCTGACAAGGAGGGACAGTGGAAACCCAGAGCAGTAAGGAAGAGCAGAACATGCGACCCCAGACGATGATGCATCTCATGCACAGAGAGGGACCTGGGGGTCCACAGGAGACCCTCCCCAGAGCATCAGCAGGGACATAAATTAACCTGTAAGAACAAACAGTGTAGATGTTCCCAGCTAACCCTGAAAGAGCTAGTAACAAGTTGTGTGCTCCAGGTCCTGTATTGAACACTTTAGAGGTCATTAGTGATGTGGAATATCGGTGTCTGGGTCCCAATCCACCCTGCAGGGACCTACTCAATGTACTGCCTTACTCAGTGACATCAGATAACATCCAAGGACAAAAGTCATTCCCTGTACTCCCTCTGGCCCTTGCAGGAGAGCTGGGTGGTGTCAGGAGGCCTGGAGCAGGTGGGCTGTGAAGACAGTAGGGGTTGCTGTTGCCTGCTCCAGGGAGGACTAGGTTCTGGGACAGAACAACTAGGAAAGTTCCAGGTAGTTTTTCCGTTCCATGGTTCTAGTAGTGCTGAGTTGTCTTTAACTTCATTTGAAACAATTTTGTCAGATTGTATTATGACAGCTGTCATATCAGGGTGCATTTAAAATAATCAAAATTGGTGAATATTTGTGTGCTTATTTTAATACTGAAGGTGGAAGAAGATATGCAACAGTATCAGCACAGTATGCTTTATTATTTGGAGAAAGGTAAAAACACAACTGAAATGCAAAGTAAAAGATTTGAGCAGTGTATGAAGAAGGTCCTGGGACTAATCAAATGTGTCAAAAGTGGTTTGCAAACTTTCTCAACACTATTCACATTTGGACAAATAACTCTTTGCTGCAGGGCTGTCTTCTGCATTGGAAGATGTTTCTCAGCACCCATGAGAAGCCAATAGCGGGAGGTAGCCAACATACTCAAAACATCTGAATCAACAGTTATTGGTAAAAATGAAACAAGTATTTTATTTTATGGGAAAAGCATAATGGACATTTTGGCCAACCCAATATTTAGATGATATGTCTTGCTGGTCTATCTCCCATTTATTTCAGTGACATTAATTCCCAATGACTTATGGAAAGTGATGAGGTTTATATTTTCAGATATTTCAATTACTTTTCAAATTACTTACTTTTACCTTAAGTTTTATATCCTTCTCATTTCAAAATACATATAAGCACATATAATTGTGTAATTATCTCTATTTCAACAAGTACCATTTGATTATCATAGGCATAGCATATTGCAGTAGGAATCATTTTGCCTGATGTAAGTTGAGCATTATGAACACAATGATGAGAATAAAAGAAGCAAATGTCATTAATCAGTTTACTTGCCAATAAATATGAAATCATAGTTTTTATTCCACACTGTGATGAAACAATTGAGGGAATTATCTTCACCAAATACTGAAACAATGTCATCTCCTGCCACCTTCCCTCCCCCCAAGTCTCCCTCCTTCCTGTCCATTCCCTCTGCTCCACAGGGGACGGTGGGGACCCAGGTGGTTAAATGCCCCCTGGTGTTCACACCAACTAGTCTAGGCACCATGTGAATCTCTCCTTTTGTTTCTAACTATCAGGCATATTTTTCTTATTTTGTTACAACCCTTGTTTGTTGGGATAAATCTCGTAATTTGATGGCGATGCTGTTGCCTTTCTCCTCAAAGCCTGCAGCCATGTGGAGGACACTCTGAGCACCATGACTGCAGGGAGCTGAGGGGAGCTGGCACCCACACCTGGGGGACAGCTACTGCCCTGGTCCCCTGACTGCTGCACCCACAGAGCTGACAGGGCTGTGTCAGTGGGAGACTCCTGTCCCTTCACACCCCTGACACTAGCTCTGCAGTTCCCTAGTGGCCTCAGTGCTGGAGGGAGGAAACCTGCTAAGAACCCACAGGGAGGGCAGGAAGGGGTTTTACCAGAGAGGCCAGAACATGGTCAGATGGATGTGGTTACGTTTGGGAAACACAGAGCCTCTGGGGATGAGACTGCACACAGGTCACTGCTCAGTTCTCCCATTTTCCAGAGGGGAAATTAGGACTGAGGTCCCCGGGGACTTAGGGAAGCTGCTTGGGTGGAAGACATCCAGCCCAGTGCCTCACTCAGTGTCTCAGTCACTGTGCAGTCACTGCTGTGTGGAAGGTGCCAGCACCTACCTCTTTCAATATAACCCCCAGGGGACATCAGGGTGACACTGGGGCAGGAGGACAGAGGAAGCTGATTTGCATGAAGCACATTCTCCTCTTAATGGGTGTGGGAGGCCAGAAAAGGCCCCAAGGACACCTCCCATCACCCCAGGAGCCTGAGGAGACTGTCCTGTGAGCGTCCCACCATGGCCTGGACGGTGCTCCTGCTGGGACTCCTCACTTACAGCTCAGGTCAGAGGAGGGGACTCTGCACTTTTGGAGGGCACAACAAAGCAGGGTCTCGGGTGATCTTGTCTCTCATAACAACACTCATGTCTTTCCTGTTGGTTTCAGGTGTGGATTCTCAGACTGTCACCCAGGAGCCATCACTGTCTGTGTCTCCAGGAGGGACAGTCACACTCACCTGTGGCCTTAGCTCTGGGTCAGTCTCTAGTAGCAACTACCCCTGCTGGTACCAGCAGACTCCAGGCAAGGTTCCCCGCTCACTCATCTACCAGACAAACAACCGGTTCTCTGGGGTCCCTGAGCGCTTCACTGGATCCATCTCTGGGAACAAAGCCGCCCTCACCATCACTGGGGCCCAGCCTGAGGACGAGGCAGATTATTACTGTGCTCTCTACATGGATAGTTTTACTTACACAGTGATGTGACCCCATGGGGAAGTGTGACTAAATCCTCCTCCTGTGCTCAGAATGGCTCAGCTTTAGTGACAGAAGGAAAGAGAGACGGTGAAAATGCTCAGCACACCGAGGGGAGGGGCTCCAGGGCCCCATTCCCATGTCCAGTGGCTCTTCTTCACGTGCTTCCTCCAGGCTCCCCAAGGGTGTGCCCATCTGTCCCAGGCGTGACCCTGGCAGGATGGGCTTCCTGTCTTCCCCTCTCCCTAGAACCATGAGGGGGCAGAAAGCTGAGTGCAGACACATTAACCATCAGAGGGACTCAGAGCCCACAGTGGTCTTTGTAATCCTGCCTGTGTTCCAGGAGCTTTAACAAGTCATCCTCTCATGTACTGATTTCACACTGTGTTTGCAGGAATTGGTTTATTAGCATTTAAGTGAGAGTGTCACTGGGAGATTGCAGGTGACACTGGTCCCCTGACAAGGCCTGCTGGGTCAGAACTGTGTGTGAGCAAAATCTGTGTTTAAACAAGTCATTTACACTATTTTAGGAACACTGAAGTTTGAAAACTGCCTCTACCTTTATTATTATGAAATTATTTCTGAACACTTTTCTTTGAAATTTCTCAAGTTAAATTCCACGTCAGAGTGTCTCGTGAATCAGCTTTAAGAAAGAGGTTTAAAATCTCAGGTCATTGCTGAAAACTGTGACTTGATTTCTGTTATTCCTTGTTTTTAAATTGAAAACTACAACCACAGGTTGAGAAAATTTCTATGACTTCTGTAAATTTTGATGCATCGAGATGACACCTGTTTAGAAGGGCCTCCCAGAAACCCCCTCCCAGTCCCGGGGGGGCCTCCTCTGGCCCAGGGACAGGTGAGGGGCTGCAGGTGCTGTCCCTACACCAGGTTCCCCAGGGCGCTCAGCCCTGGGCTGTGAGGGGAGAAGCAGAGCCGGAAATTGTCCTTTTATTAACACTTCTCATCTTTGTCAAAAATCTGCTTACAGAAAATTCATATCGGGGCAACACAAAATAATGTTTTTGAAAAGCATTACAACTAGTAAGTTAGAAATATATATATATTTGAGTGTGATTATTTTCTGTAATGTTTATTGAATTATGGGATTCTTGGAATGGTTCTATGAACAGAAAAAGAGTATATGTGAGAATTTTGTGAAATTTTAATAAAACCTGAAATTTAGTTAATATTATTTTACCTAAGTTAGCTTCTTAGTTTTTAAAGATAACCCTGTGTTTGCAAGATTATAATGTTAGACAAAATTAACCCACTGCCCTCCCACACTGTAGAACCCCTGACCTGCAGCCCCATCCAGGAATATCAGCCATAAGGGCCAGGGTGTGGGTCCCCATTCCCTCCCAGCACAAGCTGGCAGTGTCCCTTTGCCACCTGGGACAGTGTGGGTGATTCAGTGGAAGGCTGACTCCCTCCCATTAGAAACTCAACAAGCCTCAGCCAGGTAGAACCAGTTGAAGCTGGTTAGCACTCTAGTTCTCCCACCCATGATTCTGGCCACCCAGCGGGGACCTGAACTTGAACCTTACCTCTCAGCAGTGAGACTGGATGAGGGGGTACAGGCCAGAGCTAGTGTGTACTTCTGTGCCCCTTGCTTGTAACTGTGGGACCCAGTGAGGAGCTAAGCCTTGACCACCCAGTTGCATTCAGAGATCTGAGTAAAGAGTGGGAGGCAGGCAAGTGGGCCATGCAGGGACCCCCAACCCTCCTTGTATCAGTGATGCTCAAGAGACCCAGTGGGGAACTGGGCGGACAACCCACTGAGCACAGCAGCTTCCCCCTTCTCTGTACTTCCCTCCCTGAGTCCACAGGGCCCAGCTGTGGGATTGACACTCACTCTAATTTGAAGGGAACCAACTGGTGACAGTCAGTGCCCCACTGTCCCCAGGAAGGTGTCAAAGCAGGGGAGTCAGTGCACCAGCTTTGGTGGGGCCAAAGGGAGCTGAACTTCCACCCCCTGACCTCTGCTGCAGCCAGCAGGCAGGTGGCCTGATGGAAGACAGAGGAAAGGGGACTCAGGGGCCCCTGATGTGGTCTCCCAATGGCCTGGACCCTGTAAGAAGTAACACTGGTTATATCCAGAACCAGGAAAATGAAAACTTGAAGAAGCCAATAAAGTCTACAGAAACCAACACAGAAATGACTCAGATAATTAAATTATGTGACAGATTTCTTTGGCAATAGTCATAAAATCCCTGTAACCAGCAGCTGCAGACATTCTTGTAAGAAATGGAAAAGGAGAGAAACTCAAATAGAAGAAGATATGATAAAACGACACCAAATGGAAGTGTAGAAATAAAAAATGTCAAAGGTACAATTTTATAAACCAATGAAGGAATAAGGCATACATAAAGTTTATTAATTACGTTTTCATGTGTTTATAGATTGATTAATTATTGAAATGAAAACTGGGCTCCCATTCCTACTGCACAGCTCCCACCATGAGTAATCTGTGGAGGACGTCACCAGGGGGCGCTGTGGGTCTTCTCAGAGATGCAAGGCCTGAAACCAACCCAAATGGTTCTAATTCAATGGGCCCTGTGCCCACATTCCTTGCCTGAGTTAGAGTGCCAGCAGGTGCTTCCTCTCAAGGGACAGACTCAGAGCTCACAACAAACCCAGCCTCCTCCTGAGAGTAGAACTATTAACTGGACCCAGGACCCAGAAGTGGATGCTGCTCTTGCCTCCTATTTGCATAACGTCCCACCAAACACTCCCCTCACCCAGGGAGCTGAGGAGGAGATAAAGGGACACCTAGAGAGCAGCAGAAGCCTGAGGCCAGGGGATTTGGAAAGTGCCCACCATGGCCTGGACTCCTCTCCTCCTGCTCCCCCTCCTCACCCTCTGCCCAGGTCTGTGGACTCATTAGAGACCAGCCTTTGGAGGGATCCCTCTGCCTTTATTCTTCATTCCTGACATGTGACTGTTTTCATTTCAGGGTCCAGGTCTCAGGCTGTGGTGACTCAGGAGCCCTCCCTGACTGTGTCCCCAGGAGGGACAGTCACTCTCACCTGAGCCTCCAGCACTGGAGCTGTCACCAGCATAACTCTCCACACTGGATCCAGCAGAAGTCTGACCAAGTCCCAGTGACACTGATTTATGATACAAACAGTAAACACTCCTGGACCCCTGCCCGGTTCTCAGGCTCCATCTTCGGGGGCAAAGCTTCCCTGACCCTGTCGGGGGCCCAGCCCGAGGACAAGGCTGTGGACCACTGCTGGCTGGTGTTCAGTGGTGCTGGGCACAGTGGGAGTAGTAAGGCGCGTTCCCTTTCCCTTTCTTGACCCTCTCTAATCCCTTAGCTCTGAAGTCTCCCAACCCTGCTGATTCTCTCTTTGTTCATTTCCCCTTGGTACCTCCTTTTTTACTTCCTGGTCCCCCCTCATTTTCCATTCAATCCAGAAAATCACACAAGCATGCTAATTCATACTCAAAAAAGGGAAAACCAGGACGTAAACCTTCTCAGCACTTGCGATAAGGGGATCAAATGATCAGACACACCAGCTCTCAAGAAGCTAAATGTGGGCCATCCATTGAAAAGGGGAAGGCAGGGTAGAAATTAATTCCTGTAGGGACTTCAGGCCTAAAGTGGAGGAAAGGCGTATGATTTGCGAGAAACTCATTATGCAAAAGCAGCACCCAATTATTTCATAATCCAGAAGAAATAGGAAGACCCAGGTCAGACCTAAAGGGCTGTGGTCTAACACCTTGCCCTCAGAAAGAAACGCCTCCCATGATCTCCTGTGCTGGCTCCTTTTATATATCACTAAAGGGTATTTCATTGGGTTGTACATAATGCAACACACACGGGTTATATAAAAGCAAAAGTATTGAATATCAGCTCTGGCTTGTGTGGCTCAATGGATGGATGCTGGCCTGCAAACCAAAGAGTCAGGGCTTGATTCCCAGTCAGATCACATTTCTGGGTTGCAGGCCAGGTCCCCAGAAGGGGGCCCACGAGAGGCAACCACACATTGATGTTTCCCTCTTTTCCTCCCTTCCCCTCTATCTAAAAATAAGTAAATAAATAAAATCTTTAGAAGAACTCTTAAATATCACCAAGATCCCCCCAAAAGTTGTCTATGCCAAACCTTTATTAATATCAATATACTATAACCATAATCTATCAATATAACTATAGTTCTGAATTTGAATGCACGCTTTCACTTTTATTCTCAATTTATCCCAAATCATGATCAAACACGGTGCTGAAATTTCACCATTTTATATACTGTTCATGCCATATAAGAGTTATACAAACACCTTGTTGGGGACTGCTCTGCCTGCTTTCAGGAGTTGTAACTACCCTCTATGGCTAAGGGTGAGTGAGCGACCTCCAGAATGGGAGCCACAGGAGACAAAGGCTTGTCTCTGGTAGCAAATGCTGCCTCAGTTTTCTCCCTTTTTCCCCTAAGCATGGTCAGAAGTCCATGATGGGTAAGTCTTCTCACAGTGAGGGGCAACCTAAGCCTGACTGGATCACTTGAGAAGCCATCATGGAAGGACTTGGGGAGCTGCAATAAAGAGTGAGCAACAGACACTGGTCCCCCCCCCCCCCAGCTATGTGACATAGCCCGAGTCCCCATGTCCTCTGGGAGAAGAGCTTCCTGGCTCTAATCCACTTAAGCCTGAAAACCTGATGGGGAGGGGTGCAGCTCCTTGCCTTGCTAGAGCAGATGAGAGGATAAATCTGGCATCACAAAGAATTCCTGAAAATCCTCTGAAAGCTGCCTTGCTAAGAGTGCTTTCATTCATCTGTAAAGGGTCTGAGCAGGAAATCCTAAAGTTTCTGCAAAGCCCCTTCCTGACAGACTCTGACTCAGATTAAACCCTCAGATTTCTTTGAAAATTTATCTACTGTTAGATCCTTGCCACCCTGTATTCCTGTGTATTACAACCCAATAAAAGACCCTGGAGGGAGGGGCTCTCAGGGCCTTTTTCTCATGAGAAACTGGCCACCTCTCCTCCCTAAGCAGATCATGTCTTGGTAGTGTTTAATTTCATCCATGGCGGACGGGCAGACTTGAGGGCAAAGTCACCCCCACAACTTCTCACTCATTAAAAGAGCACACATATTTGAATGCATGCTTAATATTATTGTGTTATCTCTACGATGCAGTATTATAGTAAAGCAAAGGTCTAGTAGTCAAATAAATAAGTGACATTATGGAATCCATCTTGTTATTCAGACAACACCCTGTTCAACTCTGCGCTCTTTATGAAGTCAGGAGAGTTGCCTGCCATTTCCACTGGGAATCCTCCTGCACGTCATCCCTGACACTTCAGTACACAAAGTGGGAGACAGGGAGGGTAGCTGCATGTGTCAGCTGCAAGTGTACACATGCACAAGGCTGGTGGCCCAGGTGGGGGACGGCGGCATAACACAGAGGAGACTGGTGCCACCATGGAGACAGGAGGAGTGAACAAGGGAAGGACCACATGGGACAGGGTGCTGGGTGGGTACCTTGACCACGTCCTTATGATGGACACGTTAGCGACAACTTCCATCATGGTTTAAGGTTGTCATGGGGACACTAGCCTCTCAGGACAGCACAGGGACTCACTGGACCATCGTGCCCTTCATCCCCACTCACAGAGATTTACTTGAACTGTCACTTTTTCATGGGGAGACAAGCTGGCTTCTTGCTACTTAATTATGGAGTTGAGGTTCTGGGCCATGTGTGTTGGGGGTGCAGGGAGGTTCTTGGGGTTTACTTACCACTGAAGGGACTGCTTGTCTCCAGTTAAAGCACAGAGCTACGTCTGACAATCCAGGGGGTGGGTGGTGTGAGCCACCCCTGGTCAGCACAGGCAGGGGACTCAGGGCTGAAGCTGGGCTTAGGCAAGATTCTGGAAGTATCACTGTGAGCTGGAACCCTCAAGGCAGTCCCAGCTCTGGGGGCAAAGAAATAAAGGCCAATGGAAAAGCTAAAGCAGCACAAACACAGGATTCTGCATCTTTGCAGGGAAGGGCGTCCAGTAGCTCTTATTCACCTCCAGGCCTCCTCATGCACATCCCCTGTCACCCCCACTGCCTCCTTTCCAGAGCAGGGTTCCCAGGGGGTGGGCTCTCTGCTGGTCACATGGCTTCAGGAGGCCACACTCCCTCCAGACCCTGAGACACTATCCTGCAATGCCCTCATCTGGTTTGAAGAAATCAGCCTGGTGCATCCTGCTCCTCACTCACTCACTCACTCATCTCCCTGTTGCACCAAAAGCAATGTGTCCTCAACAGGGAGCAGAGCAGCCTGGGGCTCAGAGAGGAAGGAGACACATGTGGGGACCACACCCCTGAGGCACCCTAAGAATAGAAAGTCAGGGGGATGGGAAGCACAGTGTGGAACGTGGTCAGTGATGCTGCCACAGTGGGGACAGGGGTCCGTGGGGACAAAGAATATCACGAGAAACACTTTCTAAAGGATATGATTGTCTAAACACTCTGCTGTGCACTGGAAATTATTACAAAATAATGTTGGAAGTAACTAGATCAGGGCTAATGGAGACTGGAAAATACAAAATGAGGGTTTGTAAATCCTGCAATGGAGAAAGGACCTTTACAAAGGGGTGGAATGTCATTCATAATAATGCTATTTTTATCAATCTTTGTGTTTGTAATTTCTTAAAATTAGACAAAATTATCTTCAATTCTTCAAAAATCAGAAGTACTGTAAGCATCACGGTGAAGGGTAAATGAGAACCAGCAGGAGGAACCAAGAACACAAGGCGTGTGTCCCTCACAATGCTGCGTTCTCATGGCAAAGGCAGGAAGAGAAAGCCAAGGCCTGTGCCTGAGGCTGGGAACCCAATAGGAAACCCTCATGACTACAACAGCAAAACAGCACCAAATGTTTCAACATGAAAGAATCACCCAAATAGAACTATGACCAGCTATGAACTTATGGGGCTCCCTGAGGAACCCTAAATATTTTTTAATTTTTTAAATTTATCTTTATAGGGGAAGGGAAGGCGAGAGGGAGAGAAATATCAATGTATGGTTGCCTCTAGTGCAGCCCCTGCTGGAAACTGGCCTGTAGCCCAGGCATGTGCTCTGACTGGAAATCGAACCACAAGCCTCTGGTTCACAGACCCATGCTCAATCCACTCAGCTACACCAGTGAGGGCCCCCTGAGGAACTTAAAAACTTGAAAGTGACTCAGAGTGGTCCTGTACCAGCAATAGATCCAGAGGTCAGACAGAAGGAAACTCAACTATCATGTAATCCTTTAACATCTAGGAACACAGCATTTCATGTAGCTGTATGGAGGTCATTAGTGACCTGAAAAAATCAATGGCTCAACCCAGAGTCACAGAGGGGACCCGGTCCTTCTACTACGCTGGGTGGTGACATCAGAAAGACCCAACTGCTAACATCAGAGCCATCTCAAAAGAGCTGGGGCTGAGATGAGCTGGTGGATTTGCTTTCTGAGACCAGCAGGGGGCGCTGGTGGACTGGGCCTGAGAGCTCACTCTGTCTGGCTCTTGCACACTTGGGCAGGCAGTGTCCTCAGTGAGGTGTGACTATCCTGCACCTGGTCCCCAGGAGCCACATGAGCACTCAGCTGACTCACACACTTGCCTCATATCTCACCCTCCTCTTGTCATGTAGTCATTGTCCAGGCCTGATTCACAGGACAAGGTAGGTGGACAATCACACAACAAAAGTAAATTTCGTTGAAAAAAATGTGCCCTACAGTTGTCCCTGGGCATAGGATAGGAGATACCTAGGCAGGGACAGTCTCGATGTCAACAATTAGGACTCAGCTAGCAGAGCTCTGGGGCTTCCCCACCATGGCCTGGATTCTTCTGTCACAGCCTCACTCATTGCAGAAGGAGGTGGCTCCCGTGGACCCTGAGGGATGTCAGGGGAGAGGCCCTGGCACTGCCTTTTCCTGCTGCCATCAGGGCACAGCTGGTGGGTCATCCCATTAATTCTGCCTCCTTCTAGTCCTGCTTCTGGTCCTGGGTTACACAGTGCTGCCTCTGCCAGAGAGAGAGTGTTGCCTACATTACTGTTTTCCTTCTAGCAAATCAAAGGAGCTTAATGCAAAGAAACTATAGAATATAACAAAAAAAATCTCATTTTTAATTACACCTGGTTTTTCTCACAAATGACTCAATATATGAGCAAAAAGGATCCACTTGTTATCAAGAAAACTTCCCCTTGACCTACAGGGAGAGTCTGAGCTGAGGCTACAATATGTTCACCTCTCTGGGTGACGATGGACCTGGAATTTGGGGAGAGCAGATGTGAAGAGGCCAAGGTCAGCCTGCAGAGGGCCTCTCAGTGGTGAAAGCACCTCCTGAAGGAAAGTGCTCCCTGAATCAGGCTGTGTCCCTCAGGACACAAGGTGGGCACTGCTCTGTCTTCTTCATATATGGGAGGGGCTCCTGGGGTCCTGGGAGTGTCCCCACACCCAGCTTATCATTCCCTCCATCCCACACTGGCTCTTCATCCTTAAAGGGACCTGTGGTGTCTGGGGAAAACCTGACACATCTGTGTGAGTGGCAAACTCAGGATCATTTGCTGCTACACTTGCAAATGTATTAAAGAAGAAATTGGTAATAAATGCATTCACCTTTTTCTGTCATCCATTCAGTTATTTCTTACTAGTCTGTCCTTTCTCACTCATTTCAATGGTATGTAATGTAACTGTGTCCACATTCTGCGTTGGTCGGTTCCTTCACTGAGGCTGTTGGGTCAGAGCTGAGTCAGGGTAGACCCTATGCCTCCACTCCCTGCATGCAAACTCTGGAATCCCAGAGGACTCCCTGTAGGAGGTGGCAGTGTCTGCTACCTCCTTCAAATAAGACGAAAATGGTTTCCACTGAAAAAGGAAGAAATGTTCTAATCTAAAGGGCAGAATGAGATTTATGATGAGCTAGATTGCAGAGGCCAGAGGTACACACATCTCATCATGTAGGCTACAGCTGATTCACAGAGACATTTAGCATTAAGGCCACTAGGGAGGAGGAGGAACTGATTTGGTGACAGAGGTCAACACTCCACATTCGGGGCCTTAGTCACCTTGCAGTCATCGGTGTTGTGGGGCAGCAGCATCTGTCTCTTTTCAGATCTCCTTGGGGGACATCAGGGTGACACTATGTCAGGACAAGACAGAGGAAGCTGATTTGCATGAAGCACCTCTTCTTCCAAACAGGCCTGGGAGGCATGAAAAGGCCCCAAGGACCAGACTCTTCAGTCCAGGAACCTGAGGAGGCGTCTTCCCGTGAGTGTCCCCACCATGGCCTGGACGGTGCTCCTGCTCGGACTCCTCACTTACAGCTCAGGTCAGAGGAAAGGAATCTGCATTCTCTGGGGACACAATAAAGCAGGGTCTTAGGGGTGATCTTGTCTCTCATAACAAAACCTGTGTCTTTCTTGTTGGTTTTAGGTGTGGATTCTCAGACTGTCGTCACCCAGGAGCCATCGTTGTCTGTGTCACCTGGAGGGACAATCACACTCACCTGTGGCCTTAGCTCTGGCTCAATCTCTAGTGGTAACGAACCCTGCTGGTACCAGCAGACCCCAGGCAAGGCTCCCCGCACGCTCATCTACTACACAAACAGGCGCCCCTCTGGGGTCCCTGAGCGCTTCACTGGATCCATCTCTGGGAACAAAGCCGCCCTCACCATCACGGGGGCCCAGCCTGAGGACGAGGCTGATTATTACTGTTCTCTCTACATGGGTAGTGGCATTTACACAGTGATGTGACTTCATGGGGAAGTGCAACCAAAACCTCCTCCTGTGCTCAGAATGGCTCAGCTTTAGTGACAGAAGGACAGAGAAAGGGTGGGAATGGTCAGCACACCAAGGGGAGGGGCTCCAGGGGCCCATTCCCATGTCCAGTGGGACCTCTCCACATCCCTCCTCCGGTCTCCCCCAAGGTGTGCCCATCTGTCCCATGTGACCCTGGCAGAATAAGTTTCCTGTTTTTCCCTCTCCCTACAACCATGATGGGGTGAAGGCTGAGTGCAGACACATTAACCATCAGAGAGACTCAGAGTCCCCCACTGCCCTTTGTAATCCTGCCTGAGTTCCAGGAGCTTTAACAAGATGTACTCAAGTATTGACTGAGCCTGTGGACAGTGGGAATATATTATTGGCATTTAAATGAGAATGTCACTGGGAGCTTGCAGGTAATGCTGGTCTCCTGACTGGGCCTGCTGGGTTAGAACTGTGTTTGTGAGCAAAACAGTGTTTTGACAACCTCTCTCCCAAAGTATTTTAGGAACACTAAAGATTTAAATATACCTACACTTCTATTATTATAACATTATTCCTGAATACTTTTGTTTGAAATTTAATCAAGTTAAATTCCAGGTCACCATCTCTCCTAAATTAACCTTCGTAAATCTGGAACATTCAGAAACAGATTTCAAATCTCAGGTCATCGATGAAAACTGTGAGCTGATTTCTCCTTTCCCTTGTTTTTAAATTGAAAAGTACAACTGCTAGTTGAGAGGATTTCCATGACTTATGTGAATATTGAGACTCTGAGATGACACCTGTTTAGAAGGGCCGTCCAGAAACCCCCCTCCCAACTCCCGGCCACCTCCCCTGGCTTAGGGACACCTGAGGGGCTGTGGGTGGTATTGCCCCACCAGGTTCCTTAGCATGCCCAGCACTGGGCTGTGAGGGGACAAGCAGAGTGGAAAATTGTCTTTTTACTGAAACTTCTTATCTTTGTTGAAAAATCTTAGAAAAACATTATATGAAGGCAACACAAAATAAAAAATAAAGCCTTATATATAGTATGTAACAAATGTCTATATTTGTGAGGGCTTGTTTTTGGTAATGTTTATTGCATCACTGGATTCCTGGATTGGCTCTATGAACAGAAAAAGGATATATTGGGTATTTCATAAAATTTAAATCCAACCTGCCGTTTATTTCTTATTATTTTACCAAAGTTAGTTTCTTAGGTTTTAAATATGACTGTAGTATTGGAAGAATGTAATGGTAGAAAGAATGTGGATGGAGGTTGTGCAAAGATTGTTTATGTAATTTTTTTCTTTAAGGGCTGCAAGAGCAGCAGCCCTGTGAGGACAGTGGGGGCCCCAGGACTGGTCTTGTCAATGGTGAGGGGGTGGGGAGTGCAGGTGACGGGTGTGCAATGCAGTCGGGCTCCAAAGGGCTGAGAACAGTCTTGATCAGGTTCTTTTCACCTCAGCTGGATGTGTCAGAAACAGAATTTAACACTCAGAACGCCCGCCTGCTGTGAAGAGGTGATAAGAACCTACACACAGACGTCATCCAGTTTAGAGACCAGGGGTTTCCACAGCCTGGCCCGCAGGTCAAATGTGCCCCTGGATGCCTGTGAATGAAACCCCAAATCATAAATTTACTTAAACTTTAGGAGATTGTTTTGTGATGAAGTGATGCAATGTCATGCAAAATCAACATATGTACACTCTTGCTACTTGTACACAAGTGTGGCTTCGGTTACTACTGACAGATGAGTTTAGAAGATCATTGAAAGCACCACTGCAGAATAGGTTTACTGTGTGAGGACAGTTTGCTTATCTGCGGCAGCAGATAACCTGAAAATGATGAAAGTTTTTGCTGATCAGTTGTTGTTAGTGTTTGTGTAATTATTGGTGACCCTAGACAAGTCCTCCTCTTCCAGTGTGGCCCCGAGACACCAGAAGGTGGACAGCCCTTTTCAAAGGCATCACAGAAACACGCTCCTCCTGGGACAGGTCAGGGACTCACTGGACCATCCCTGCCCTTCATTCCCACTCACTGGGATTCGCCTCAAATGCCACATTTGCACAAGGAGAGGAGCTGGCTACCTACTACTGAGTTACAGTGCTGAGGCTCTGGGCCATGTGTGCTGGGGTGCATGGAGGCCCTTGGGGTGCTCTTACCCACTGAAGGAGCTGCTTGTCCCCAGTCGAAGAGCAGAGCTACATCTGACCCTACAAGGAAGAGGGGATGATGTGAGCAGCCCCTGGACAGGGTGGGCAGGGGACTCAGGGCTGATGCTGGGCTCAGGCAAGATGCTGGAGGTTTCATTGCGGCCCAGGACCTCATGGTGGCCCAGGCTCTAGGGTCATGGAAATAAAGTCCAGTGGAAAAACTCAAGAGCAGTGTAAACACAGTATTGTGCGTCTGTGCAGGGAAGGGCCTGCAGCCCTTCTTTTCCCCTCTAGGCCTCCTCTTCCACATCCTCTGCCACCCCCACTGCCTCCTTTCCAGGGCAGGGTTCCCAGGGGGTGGGCTGTCTGCTGGTCACATGGCTTCAGGAGGCCACACTCCCTCCAGACCCTGAGACACTATCCTGCAATGCCCTCATCTGGTTTGAAGAAATCAGCCTGGTGCATCCTGCTCCTCACTCACCCACTCACTTGTCTCCCTGTTGCACCAAAAGCAATGTGTCCACAAAAGGAAGCAGAGCAGCCTGGGGCTCAGAGGAGACATATGTGGGGACCACACCCCTGAGGTACCCTAAGAATAGAGTGTCACAGGGAGGGAAGCTCAGGGTGGGGAATTTGGTCAGTAACGCTGCCCCAGTAGGGATGGGGCCCCATGGGTGTTGGGAACCACTCTGCCTGGTTTCAGAAGTTGTACCTGCCCCCTATGGCTAAGGATGAGTGAATGACCTCAGGAATTTGAGCCACATAGGAGACAAAGCTCGTCTCTGGCAGCAACGCTACTTTTGCTTCTTCTCCTGCCTCCAAAGCATGGTGGGATCATCCATGACAGGTAAGACTCTCCAGAGGAAGGGAATCCTAGGCCAGACAGGATCACTTGGGAGGCCATCATGGAAGGACTAGGGGGGCTTCAGCAAAGAGGGGGTGATGGACCTTTGCTCCCTGGCTATTCTGACATAGCCTGAGTCCTCATTTCCATCTGGGAGAAGAGCTTCCTGGCTCTAATCCACTTAAGCCTGAACACATATGATGGGGGAGGCAGTGAAGCCCCTTGCTGCCTAGAGCGGGATCCGAGGTGATCGGGCATAAGGAAGAGTTACTAAAAGTCCTCTGAGGCCTGCTTTGCTAAGAGTGCTTTCATTCATATGTTAAGGGTCAGAGCAGGAAATGAGTATGTCTCCCAAAGTTTCTGCAACCCCCTTACCTGACAGACACTGGCTCAGACTAAGCTCTCAGATTTCTTTGAAATATCATCTACTGTTTTCCTCCTGTATTCCTGTGTATTAGAACCCAGTAAAAGCCCTTGAGAAAGGGACTCCTGGCCCTTCCCCTCTGAGAGATTGGCCACCTCTCCTCCCCAAGCAGATCATGTCTTGGTAGTGTTACTTTCATCCATGGTGGATGGGGGGTCTTGCTGGCAAAGTCGCCCCCACACATGGGGAGTGGGAATATCACGAGAAACACTTTGTAAAGGATTGTCTAACCACTGAGCTGTGCACCAGAAATCAACACAAAATATCAGCAGTGACAAGATCAGAGGTAAGGAAGACAGGACAATGCGAAGTGAAAGCTTCTAAATCCCGTAGTGGAGAAAGGACCTCTAAAAAGGGGTGGACTGCCCTTCATAATAATATTCTTTTGATATCAATCCTTGTACTGAAAAATAATTATAAATTTGGACAAAATATATATATAAAGTACCTCCAGAGCCAGAAGGAATTATTGTGAGCATCACAGTCAAGGGTAAATGAGATCCAGCAGGAGGAACCAAGAACACAAGGTGTGTGTTCCTCACAGGGCTGCGTTCTCATGGCAAAGGCAGGAATAGAAAGCCAAGGCCTGTGCCTGGGGCTGGGCACCCAACAGAAAACCCTCATAATGGCAACAACAACAAAAATAACCACTGAATGTTTCAACCTGAAATAATCACCCAAATAGAATTATGACCAGCTATGAATTAATGGGGCTCCCTGAGGAACTTTAAACTTCAAAAGTCACTCTGAGTAGTCATGTACCAGCAACAAGCCAAGGGTCTAGACAGAAGTGAACTCAACTATCACGTAATCCTTTAATACCTGGGAACATAGCGTTTCATGTAGCTCCATGGAGATCATTACTGATCTGAAAAAATTAATGAGTCATCCCAGAGTCACAGAGAGGACCAGATCCTTCTACTGTCCTAGATGGTGACATCAGAAAGACCCAACTTCAAACCACATAGCCCTCCCAGGAGAGCCGAAGGCTTGACATGAGCTGGAGGATGTGCCTTCTGAGACTAGGAAGGGACTCTGTTGGACTGGACCTGAGAACCAGGGCTCTGGGACAGGGAAGCTGGGAAAGGACTTTACTGGGTCTTGCACACTTGGGCAGGCAGTGTCCTCAGTGAGGTGTGACTGTCCTGCACCATTCTGGTCCTCAGATGCCACATGAGCACTCAGCTGTGATTCACACACTTGCTTCATATCTCTCCCTCCTCTTGTCATGTAGTCATTGTCCAGGCCTGATTCACAGGACAAGGTAGGTGGGCAATCACACAACAAAAATAAATTTTATTGAAAAAAATGTGCCCTACAGTTGTCCCTGGACATAGGGTAGGAGACACCTAGGCAGAGACAGTCTGGATGTCAACAATTAGGACTCAGCTAGCAGAGCTCTGGGGCTTCCCCACCATGGCCTGGATTCTTCTGTCACAACCTCACTCACTGCAGAAGGAGTTGGCTCTCATGGACCCTGAGGGATGTCAGGGGAGAGGCCCTGGCCCTGCCTTTTCCTGCTGCCATTGGGGCACAGGGTCATCCCATTAATTCTGCCTCCTTCTAGTCCTGCTTCTGGTCCTGGATTACACAGTGCTGCCTCTACCAGAGAGAGAGAGTGTGTCGCCTACATTAATGTTTTCCATCTAGCAAAGCAAAGGAGTTTCATGTAAAAGAATATTGTAAAATCACCCAAAATATCTCATTTATGATTATAGCTGATATTTTCTCAAATGATTCAATATTTGTGCCAGAAAAATTCATGTCTCTTTTAGAAAAATTTATGTCTTGTCAAGAAAAATTTCACTTGACTGACAGAGAAATTTAGGCTGAGGCTAGAATATGTTCACCTCTCTGGATGACTACAGATGTGAAATTTGGGGTAGAGTAGATGCCAGAGGCCAAGGTCAGCCTGCGGCAGGGTGTCTCTCAGAGGTAAAGACACCTCATGAAGGCACATCCTCCCTGAGTCAGGCTGTGTCCCTCAGCAGCATGGGGGATGCTGCTCTGTCTGGTTCACATATAGGAGGAGGTAATGGGGCCTGGGAGTGTCCCCACACTCAGCCTATGATTCCCTCCATCCCACACTGGTTCCTAATCCTTAAAGGCACTTTGGCACCTGGGGAGAGGCTGAGACAGTCTGTACCATTGGAAAACCTCAGGGTCATTTGCTGCTATACTTGCTAGTGTATTGATGATGAAATTGGTAATAAATGCTTTCACCTTTTTCCCCTCAGTACGTGGAGTTTTTTCATAATGGTGTAATGATTGGTGGTAGCATTTTGTTTTTCTTGTGTCACTCTTCCCATAAAGTACAATGGGTGTACACTTAGAAGGGCATCTCTCACTAACACAGATTGAAAACATTGAGTCAAACACATATGAAAGGAAGGAAATTGACATTAGTCTCTTCCAAACACATTTACTAGGAATTTCAAAATGGACCCCAAAGCAGAATTTCACTTCACACCGATGCACCCACTGTGTGTCATCTTCCCGGAAGGGGGGAGACGCTCTGTCTCCAACTCGTCCCCTCACATCCCAGATCCCTGGTCCGCCCTCCCCTCCCTCTGCCCCACAGCCCAGTGCAAAGGGAAACAGAGCTTTCAAAGGTGCCATCGTGTTCACACAAAAGCATGATTTACAGTTATTTTTATTTCTGACGCTGAGACACAGTTCCCTACTTTGTATGTCTGATGTTGTGAAGTATCTCAGGACTTCATGGTGATGCTGTGACTTTTCTTACTCACACTCTCCAGTTAAAATGAAGCTGCTCCATGTAATTTTGGACTTCTCATAAATAAGGAGAGTCACCCTCCCCGCCTGGCGGTGCAGCCCTGTGTCCACTCTCAGCCTTGGTCGGCCCCTTCAGGGCGGCTGCTGGGTCATGGCTGAGTCAGGGGAGACCCGATGTCTCCACCTCCCAGACATGAACTCTGTGGTTTCCCTGTGGACTCCCTGTAGGAGGAGAAAGTGCCTGCTACCTCCTTCAAATAAGACAAGAGTGGTTTTTGCTGAAGAAGGAAGAAATGTTCTAATCTAAAGAATATGTGAGGTTGGAGATGAACTATATCACTGGGACCAGGAGGTAAACACAGTCATCTCTCGTGTAGGCCACAGCCGATTCACAAAGACATTTAACACTAAGGCCACCAGAGTAGGGGGGAACTGATTTGGTGACAGAGGTGAACACTCTTGTTTCAGGGCCTTGGTTACCATGCAGTCATGGGTGTTGTGAGGTAGCAGCATCTGTTTCTTTCCACATCCCCCCAGGGACATCGGGGTGACACTGTGGCACTAAGAGAGGAAGGGGATTTGCATGAAGCGCATTCTCCTCCCAGTGGGTCTGGGAGGCAAGAAAAGGCCCCAGGGACACCTTCTTCCACCTCAGGAGCCTGAGGAGACTGTGTCCTGTGAGTGTCCCCACCATGGCCTGGACGGTGCTCCTGCTGGGGCTCCTCACTTACAGCTCAGGTCAGAGGAAGGGACTCTGCATTCTTGGGGGACACAACTAAGCAGGGTCTTAGGGGTGATCTTGATTCTTATGACAACACCCGTGTCTTTTCTGTTGGTTTTAGGTGTGGATTCTCAGACTGTTGTCACCCAGGAGACCTCACTGTCTGTGTCTCTAGGAGGGACAGCCACACTCACCTGTGGCCTTAGCTCTGGCTCAGTGTCTAGTAGTAACTACCCGAGCTGGTACCAGCAGACCCCAGGCCAGGCTCCCTGCACCCTCATCTATGAAACAAGCAAGCGGCCCTCTGGGGTCCCTGAGCGCTTCTCTGGATCCATCTCTGGGAACAAAGCCGCCCTCACCATCACGGGGGCCCAGCCTGAGGACGAGGGGACTATTACTATTGCCTATATTACAGCAGCCCTTATAGCTGCACAGTGCTGCAGAGTCACGGGAAGTGAGACTAAAACCTCCCTGGGCTCCTCCTGCCAGGGAACCTCACCCCTGCTCTGCCTGAATCCAAGCCTAATGCAGGGCTCACACCTGATGCCACTTCTGCAGACACAACCTGAGCCATCCGGCCTTTCCCTCATTCTCACTGAGACTTACCATCGCCACTAAGTCAGCTGTCCCTCTCTCAGAGGCAGAGAGTCCTTCCCAGGTGACACATGTCCCAGCAGAGACGCTGCAGGTGTGGACAGTGGTTGTTACCGACCGTGTCCGGTTCTGAGCCCAGGGGAGAATCAGTGATGTTTCTTCTGTAAATGATTTCCTTGGGGTTTTCAGATACAAGAGCACCATGCAGAAATGAATACTACTGGACATGCTAGCAATAAACCATCAAAAATTAACAAAAAACCTTAATATTAACAATAAAATTATAATGGCATCAAAAGAAAGAAATACTTAAAGATAAAACTGAAAAACAAAATTGGCATAAAATGAGAATGACAAACTATCTTGAGATACATGAAGGAGACCTAAACAAATGAAGACATGTTTAGTTTAAGGTCAGACACTCAATGTCAATCATCTGCACATGTATTTATATATTCGTGGCAAGAATTTGAGTGACAGTCACTTGTAACAAATGAACACTTAGGAAATCTCAGCAAAGAAGTGGAAACTGTAGGAAAATCATGGAGGACGTTAGAGCCCTGGGAACACACTGCTCCATGTCCACGTGACCTGCCTGCATCTGAGGGAGGAGAGGCCTATGGACTTGTTTGAAGTTAGGAGACCAAGTCAGGTTATCAAAGCAGAGCCCGTCCCTTCACTTTCAGTCTCCGAGCTCAAGGCTGCTGAGCACCCTGGGCCCCAGGGACCCAGTACAGGGCGGTGAGATGCCAGATGAGGACACAGGTGTGAGAGGAACTCCAGGCACAGAGTGGCCCAGACCTGGGGCTGGGAGCCTGCGCCTTCAGGTGTGAGGTCATGGGGAAGAGGGTTCGTCCAAGGGAAAATCTGGGCCCTGAGATCAGGAGGCCTCTCAATGGGACAGGAGAGGGTGGGGGGGTCGTCTACGTTCCCTGGGGAATCGCTGAGCCTGCTCCAGGGTAGTAGGGTGGGTCCAGGGATGAGTCAGTCTTGGGGACAGAGTCCACGGTGGTCAAGGCAGAACTGGGGACACAGAATCCAGTGTACCTGAGTCAGAAGGCATCAGAGTGTGTAGAATGTGTCCCTGTACCAACAGTTCTGGGGAAAGTCCCTCAGGTCCCTGACTATTATGATAGTCGTCAACCCTCAAGGGCTCTGACTGAGTCTCTGGCACAAATGTGCCAAGTGGGACTCCTTGCCCATCACCTGGCTGAGGCCTAAGGAAGAGGCTGGTTCTCAGAGCCACTCCTGTGACAGCAGCCCCCACCTGTCCACGGAGCTGCCACCTGTGGGAAGCTGCCACCAGTGTCCCCCCTCATCTGCTGGGAGGGGGGAATGCCCCCACAGCTGCCTGCTCAGCTCGGCCTGGGGCTTCGTCTGCGGCAGAAGCTGCTGCCACTGTGTGTCAGGTTCATCTGGGGCAGCCCTGGGAGTGAAGGTTCCTCCTCCCTCCATGTCCTCCAGTCACTCACCACAGCCCAGCCCTGGGCAGGGGACCTGGGGGACAAAGGCCTATGTTCCTGTCAGGCATGGAGAAAGAGTGTCCTTGCCCTGAAGCTCAGGGCATGAGGTGGGAATCTCGCTATGTTCCTGTCAGCCCTGAACTGTGACCCAAAAATCCGGCGTCTCCATCTGTATGTCCAGAACTTACCCACGGAACCTGCATCCGTGATCCTGGAGGGAAAATTCCAAAGATCCTCCTCGCAAATCACAGTTCCCTTCCAGAGCTGCCTGTGCCTGTCCTTGGAGATTGTGACACACCCTTTGATGGACCAGGTGGGGCAGCCTGGTCTGTGGGGGGTGTGGGTCGGGACAGCTGATGTTCCAGGGGGGAATCTCATGTGCCCGAACCTGTGGTCCACCTGACTCTGACCCTTTACACCCTTTGCAGGACCCAGAGCCCAGTGGTCCATTTGCGCCACCCTGTGTCCACATATCAGAGGTGGTTCCACAGAACAGGATCGTCTGTAGCATCAAAAACAGCTGAAATAGAACAGAGACTTGAATAAAGAGCTGTGTGTGAGTTAGTGTGTCTGCAGGGCTGAAGCGATAGGGCAAACACCTGTCTCTCTCTCTTCATATATATACATATACCAATATATACACATGCAGACACACACACATATATACATACACACATATGTAATCTCAAGAAAGTAATAAATGTACACACACACATATATACATATCTCAAGGAAGTAATTCTAAGGGACTGTTGCACATGACTGGAGACTCTGGGGGACCCCAACCCCTCCCCGTGGACTGGCTGGTTGGAGGCCTGGGGAGGACGAGGACGTGTGTGGTTGGACTCTGAGGGCCATCTGCTGGCAGAGCTCCGTCTTCCTGGGGAAGGTCCGTCTTGGCTGTATCAGCCCTTCCACTGACTGGATGAGGTCGTCTCACGTTATAGACGATAGTCTGCTTCCATCAGCCTAATGGCTATGGGATTAACACACTTCAGACATGTTCACAGAAACTACTAGAATAAAGTGTATTGTGGAAGCTGACAGAGCATTAACCTCCCCAGGCCCCTCCCTCTCCTCTGACTGTGGAATGGGACTGCGGGTGAGAGGCTGCTGGGCCTTAGCTCCGGGACTGAGGGGCAGGGATTCCGACCGCCTGCCCCATGTCAGGGACTCTCCTTATCCGACGTTACACATGAAGCAGCTGCAGCTGAAGCTCCCTGATGCTTGGGCTCAGACAGGGGCCCCTCCTGCTCTGCCGCCTCCCTGCAGTGTGGTCCCTACCCTGTGCACACAGGTCCCTGCATCTGTCCCTGCTCATCCAGCCTCCTTCAGGGGCTGGGGCCCAGGAAGAAAGCAGAGACCTCCCGCCCTGGAAGAGGCAGCGGCACTGGATCCGATGGTGTGATATTGCTACATGGGCCCTGGTGATGCTTCATGAAACTCCGGGCCACTGAAGCAACCACATCCTGGGGTTGTTGGTGCTCTGTTAGTGTCCATGTCACCTACAGCAGAAGCCCCTGAGGACAGCTGGAGGATGAAGCTGAACATACTGACCAGCATACCCCAAGGCCCTGTCTTCTCCTGAGCCCCAGCCCCAGCCCCAGGGGAACGTGAGTCCACCTCTGGGGCTCCCACAGCCTCTCTCCCCAGAACAGCACTAACGAGAAGGTCAGTTCTTATCCTTATTGTCACATTTGGAGGATATTTTATCACTTTATCAAGTGAGGACTTGAGAAAGGGTTTGTAACCCATTGCTTACGTCTTCCCACCCCCAGCTCGCACAGGGCTTTTTTCTGAGTTTATGTGTGGATTTGGCTCCCACACTGACAACTCTCTCCTTTCAGAAACCCCTTGGTCACTAAGCTCACTTCCCATCTGCCACTCCCAACATCTGTGTTGTGATTCCTCCAGTGAAATAAGCTGTGGGCAAAGTGAGTCCCGTTCCCCAAATCTTAGCTCCTCTATGTGTTATATCGTTCAGGCTCCTGTTTCCAAGCTTGGCTGGCACATGCACCCACCATGTGGGGCCAGGTCTCAGGAACAAGGTCACCTGTGGCAGCACCGTAGAGGTGGACAGCATGGCCCAGGGACAGCAGCAGCCCAGGAGTGACCGGCTAGGAGACCTGTCTCAGAGCCACCATTTCAACCAAGAACAGCATTTCCAGTGCATTGCTATAAGTATTTGAACACAATTTTCATCAGTATTTATCATCACTGAATTCTCAACTCAGTCTTATTGAGGTGACTTGTATATACAACAACATACCTGCATTTAATTAAGTTTGGTAAACAGCATTAATAAAATCCTCTGCCAGCAATATAGATTTTTTCATGGACTTTTTAAATGTTTGCCCTTTTTACTCCTACAGACAAGCCACAAACAATGCCATAGGGCAAGGTCCCAGCCAAGTTTGACTGTGAACTTGAGGACAGGCTCCCAGGAGGGATTGCCGCTCTCAGTGTGGGGGGACTGAGGGTCTCCTGCAGGTGGGATAATGACAGACAAAGGTTCAGACAGCGTCGCACACTAGAGATGAGCAGGGGGCTTTCTCCCCATAACTGCCCGGTCCCTAGAGAGAAGAGGCCCTTTCTCCTCAGTTCTGCTGGGGACCCACAGGGAAGGAGACCTCTAACAACCAGGGAAGTAGGAGCCTGTGTCCTGCACAGAAGGGGACATGCCTGCCTTGGGCCGGTCACTGCTCTGGACATGATACTGGCCTAAGGCTTTATGTTAGAGATGCCATGTCATTTCTGAGCATGGACAGCCCAGTGAGGTGAGGAAAGGCTTACCCTGAGGTCTCTGAGGACATCACTGATGTGCCCTGGAATGATGGAGAGGCCACAGAAGGGGACATGTGGCCTGGCCCTAAGGCAGTTTCAGTGGCCAGGAAGTGGAAATCTGAGGCTTTGTTTGAGAGGTTCTGGTGACCACACATAATGGGAGTCTGGGCACTAGAGGGCGCTCAGGTGTTGTTTCTGAGGGAACTGGGGTGATCTGAGCTGGGAGCAGCCAGCCAGTTGGGGCTGAGAGATGTGACTTCCCCAAAGCACAGGTCTCACAAAGCCCCACCCCTACAGACACCCCTGGTGTCCTCAGGCAAAGGCAGGTGGTTTGGGCTCAGGGAAGAATCAAATAGCTGAGAAGGTGGGGTGGGGGGACATTTGCATAAATGGGTCCTCTTCTCTCAGTACAAAGGGAGGGGAGAGGTTTTGGGAAAACCTGCTTCAGCTGTGGGGCTACAGAAGGCAGGACCCAGGGATGGTCTCCACCATGGTCTGGTCCCCTCTCCTGCTCACCCTCTTGTCTCACTGCACAGGTGACTGCACATGGGGACAGAAGATGGACCCTGGAGAAACTCACGCTGTATTTTCTTCTTTGTCTCTAGACCCATAATTACCATCTGCATGTGTCTTTGTGTTGCAGGATCCTGGGCCCAGTCTGTGGTCACTCAGCCGCCCTCAGTGTCTGGGAACCCAGGAGAGACGGTCACCATCTCCTGCACTGGAAGCAGCTCCAACATTGGGGGTAATTCTGTGAAGTGGTACCAACAGCTCCCAGAAAAGGCCCCCAAAGTCCTTATCTATAGTAATAGCAATCGATACTCAGGGGTCCCTGATCGATTCTCTGGCTCCAAGTCTGGCAGCTCAGCCACCCTGACCATCTCTGGGCTCCAGGATGAGGACGAGGCCGATTATTACTGCCAGACCTATGATGATGATCTCAGTGGTCCCACAGTGCTGCAGGCCTGTGGGGAAGTGAGACAAGAACCCCTGTGGCATCTGTGAGCTGGGTGAACACTGCAGCTGCTGCTGCTCAGGCTCAGCCTGTGCCCTGTGACTTCTGCTCATTCTCTGGCTGCTGTACTGACCCAGGTTCCCCCAGGAACACTGTCTGGGATTGAAGGCTGCTCTGTCCTTTTTGTCCTCAGAGTCACTCACAACAGCCCTTTCCCAGACTAAGTATCCTAAACAAAACTGGAAGTTCATTTTCCCACAAGGTAGAGACAGTTTACTTCCAGACTGGTTTGTATTCAGTTTTTATTGTGATGTTCAAAGAAATAAAACATTGTGTTGGGCCCCTGAACCTACCATGGGGCCTGAGCACTGTGTGTGCTGTGTGTGAAGGATGAGTCAGCCTGGTCTGCATCTCGTGTTACAATGTTCTTCAGTGTAATCACTGCTGACTGCTGTATCGTCTTCTGATTCTCAGTGAAAATATGTCCATGTAGAAGTGTAAAATTATAACAGATTGGTAGTGTGAAGAGGTAACAGATGAAGGAGGTGGCCCATGTGTTCAAAGGGAGGGAAAGGGGGCCAACTTTCAGTTGGGAAATGAATGGTTCTGGGGACATCATGGACAGCACGGGATGAGTACAGAGATGCTATGATCATGCAACTATGAACTGCAGCTAAATGTGCAGACTCCAGACATTTGCAACACAAGAATGATAATATTTCTATCGATGTATAGTGTCAGATGTCAACTAGACTCACTTTTATGGGAATTTTTTGTAATATGTATCCATATAGAACAATAATGTTGTACCCTTAAAACTAGTGTAATATTGTATGTCAATTATACCTCAATAAAAATATAAAGTAAATGATAAAAATAAATTCAAATCTTCTTTCCACAAAAAAACGTGTGTGTGAATGTTCAGAGCTGCTTTATTACCAGTCTCCCCAACCTGACAACAACCAACAGGCCGTGTGTGGGTGTGTGTTACAGCTGTGTGCAGACTCACCCAAGTGGGAGCAGCGGTGATGTTCTCCAACAAGCGGCCTCTTTTTTAAAGGCCATGTGATTCAGATTATGTTTCTAATGATGTCACAATTTGGAAGAGGCAACACTCTAGGGAGAGTATGAACATCTGTTGTAAATGTGACTGCGTGAAAAAAAAAGAGGAACAACAAAATTATTCTATATAACAGTCTAATGGCACCTAAATGGCACTGTGACCTTGTCAAATGCTTTGAAAACTGAGAAGCACAATGACAACCTTAACGTGTGCACATGACACGCAGTTTAGGAGGTTGAGGGTCCCGTGGTGGGATGCGGAAGTGACAGGTGCCCATCAGTTTGCACTGTGAAGGCAGGAGCCACTGCCCTGGGGAGAAGGGGAAGGAAGTTACTGACCGAAGTACCTGTGACAGTGAGGGCGCCTGTCACACTAACAGCAAAGGAAACTGCACATGAAACTGTGCTGCAGGTGGTAAAGTGGATTCCCAGGGTGTCCAGGTAACAGTGCAGGTGTGGCTGTGCTGTGCACTGTCATAGTGGGTGGGCACCGGTGGGAGCCAGACTACTGCTTCGGGAATGGAAATCGGGATTTATCACCAGGGGCAGGAGGCGTGATGCTCCAGGCAGTGACATATTCAACTTGCCCATACGAGTGTGAGATCAGGTTTGGTTTCACGGGCACGTATGATTGCATATGGAAATATTTACAAATTTGCAAGTTCCTGCACTAGTTTACTCTAAATATTTCATTACCTTGTCTGTTGAGTGGAATTGCATATGATGGTGCCCAGAGTGATGAGCCTGCCTTTACCCAGATATTGGCTTCCAGAACATTCTTAAAAAAAAGTGATGGCTTCTTTGCAGAAATGACTTGGGGGGAGGAAGGGGGTTGGGAGAGACACGGAAAAGGAGAGAGACAGTGAGAGAGACACACACAGATGTGGATGCTGTTGTTCCACTTGTTTCCACATTCATTGGTTGCCTCTTGCATGTGCCCTGACCAAAGGTAGAGCCTTCAATGTTGCCTCATAGAGACGTGTTCTAACCGACTGAGATGCTTGGCCAGGGCCTGATTTATGCTATAACTGCAAATTTGTACCTTTGAACTTCTTCTCTCATTTCTGTCCCACCCTACCTCAGCCTCTGGAAACCACTGATTTGTTCTCTGTATCTTTTGTTTATTAGGGTTTTTTTTGTTGGTCAGATTATACGTGTAAGTGAGATCATGGTATCTGTCTTGCTGTTTGACTTATTTACATGGCACAATGTCGTCAAGTTTTATTCATGTCGTGTCAAATGACAAGATTCCATTTCTCTCAAAAGCGCTTTTGTACATTGATTTAACATTATGTATTATGTATGACATGATCTTCAGCCATTGACCCATCAACAGATTTTTAGGTGATTTCCATATATTGGCTATTGTATAATAATGCTGTCCTGGACCTGGGGTTGAGCATGTCTTTTAAAGATGTTTCAGTTTTCTTCAGATAAACACCCACAAGTGGAATTCAGCATCGTTCCAGTTTTAGGAATGAAGCCCAAGGGACCATGTGCAACCTTCTGAGCTGCAGAGACCAGCAGGGCTCTTAGGGCTTCAGGCCCTGGTGAGGAGTGTGGGCTGAAACCAGCAGGGGGCGCTCTGGGACTGCCCTGTGCTCCATACACAGTAGCTCAGTTAGGCCTCTACTCAATGGAGCCTGGGGCTGGGGGAGGGGCTGGAACTCACTGACTGTTACTCTGCAGATGGGTCCTCTCTGGCCTGGCAGATCCTCTGAGCAAAGACCTTTGTGTTCTCTCAGCAGGTGCTTCCTCCCCAGGCTTTTTCTTTCTTGAATTATATTTTTCCCATTACCACTCATTCTTTCTTAATCACCTCCCCCCACCCCAGCCATCACCCTACTGTTGTCCATGTGCATGAGTCCTTTTTCCTTTTTGTCTCAGTCCCTCCCCCCTCTGACCCTCCCCCCTTAGCTGTCACCCTGGTCTGTATCTAAGAGTCTGTCTCTGTGTTCCTTGTTAGTTCAGTTTGTTCCTTGGATTCCACATAGGAGTGAAATCATATGGTATTTGTATTTCTCTAACTGGCTTATTTCACACAGCATCAAATTTTCTAGGTCCATCCACACTGTCGTAAAGGGTAAAGTTTTCTTTACTTTTACGCAGAGCAGTATTCCATTGTGAAAATGTCCCATAGTTGTTTTATCCACTCATCTACTGAGGGACACTGAGGCTGCTTCCTATCTTGTAGACTATAAACAATGCCACCATGAACATAGGGCTGCTAATGTTCTATCAAAGTAGTGTTTGAGGTAAATTCAGATGCTCTGTAAGGCAGTGCTACCCTGAATGTACCTGATCTTCTCTGATGGATGTTATTTTTAAAGGGGTGAAGCCAACCTCCATCCTCCATTGTCTGGGATGGGAGCTGACCTCGAGCACCAGGGCTCAAGAAAGGGGTGGGCAGCCCCTGGATGGACACACATTTGCATGGACGGCCCCTCCCCTGGCAGTGGGTGGGGAGAAAAGGAGGCCTGGGCAGCCCAGCCCCACTGTGGGCTCAGGGGCTGTGAGCACCATGGCCTGGGCTCCTCTCCTCCTCGTGATCCTCTCTCACTGCACAGGTAGGGACAGGCACGGGGACCCTGCTCATCCTTTTGTATCTCTCCTCTCTTGCTCAGAATTCGTAGAATGGTACAGTTTCTTGACCAAGTATTCAGTATGTCTTTGTCTGCAGGTTCCCTCTCCCAGCCTGTGCTGACTCAGCCGCCCTCCCTCTCGGTGTCTCCTGGAGCCACAGCCAGACTCACCTGCACCCTCAGCAGTGGCATCAGTGTTGGTGGCTACTACATAAAGTGGTTCCAGCAGAAGCCAGGGAGCCCTCCCCGGTATCTGCTGGAGTATAAATCAGACTCAGAGAAGCACCAGGCCTCTGGGGTCCCCAGCCGCTTCTCTGGATCCAAGGATGCATCGGCCAATGCAGGGCTCCTGACCATCTCTGGACTGCAGCCTGAGGACGAGGCCGACTATTACTGTAATATGTGGCACGAAAACAGTAAAACTTACACGGTGCTGCAGAGTCACGGGGAAGTGAGACTAAAGCCCTCCTGTGCTCTTTCTGCCTGTGGCTGTCACCCCTGATCTGCCTGAGACCAAGTCGAACTGAAGGTGTCATATGTTGTCACTTCTTCAGTGGGAAACTGTTTTCAAGTCTCGTGGGCACAGGACAAGAGACAACTGGTGATGAGAGAGTTCTAGCAACTGGGCCTGAGCAGGCAAGGGCTGGGGCTTCCCCATGTCATGACCCAGATCTTTCTGCTCCTCACCCTCCTCATTCATTCTACAAGGAGCTTCATTGTGGGGAGTGAAGGATGTCCCTGGGGGACAGTCACACTGCCCTTTACTTTTGTCATCTGGACACAAGAAGTGGGTTATTTCAGTCTTTCTACAACCTTCTGTCCCCAGTTCCAGTGTCCTGGGTTAGACAGTTCCAATCCTGCCTTCGTGCACGTTCTCCAGGTCTGTGTGTGTGTGTGTGTGTGTGTGTGTGCATGTGAGTGTGTCAGGGGGATGATCTCTGACACTGAGTCTGAGCCAGAAGCATAATGACACATTTCTGGGAAATCCTCAAGAAGGTCTTCCAGGATGCTCTTCCTATGGAGTGGCCATTCTCTGTCTCCTAGCTTTATTAATAAACTCACTTTCACTTTAAACTCTAAAAAGGAAGGTATTTCAAATACCTGAAATAGAGGTATATAGTCTAATCTAATTCATTAATTATCATAAAAGCAGAAACCCCCCAACAGGAACAGTCTGAGGTTTCAAAATTATAGGACATCATTTATGAGCATAGGTGGACAAATACCTCAAGAAACCGGTAGAACCCATGTTATATCAAGAAAGACTTGCTTGTCCACGAGGGAGGACACGGGCTGAAGTTAGGGCTTATGAGATGTTTCTGAGGAAGAGGAACACGGGTTTTGGAGGGAGAGCAAATATGAAGAAGTCCTGAACCACATGGCAGATGCCCCACTCAGAGCTCTCACAGGTGTTGCTGTGACCCACCATAAGAGGACAAGATGGTATAACCAGACATGATGTCACGGACTCATTGATACTGCAGCCCATGGTCCATGAAGTGCACCAGCAGGGTTCTTTCAGATGCACAGCTCAGTCCAAAGGAAAGCTCTTAGCTGGGTGAGGCAGTATCACCCCAGAGCCACCAGGGGGCGCTGCGCTCCACCTTCCTGCCTTGTGATGGGTTCCTGGGCCCCCTGGGTTCCTCTCCCATATGCGTTCTAACAACCCTCAGTTCAGCACTTCCTCCCAGTTGCAGCCCAGGTTTCCCCACAGCAGAGAACTGCTTTCAACCCTAGTGTCTCAGACAATTTCCGAAGGAGGCTCAGGGCTCCCTGCAGATGTCAGGCACCCTGCAAGCAGCTGTGAGGGTCCAGTGTGTTCACCAGGACACTCATGGTCAAGGCTGTGGTCCTTCACTGTCATATATTCTGATAACATGTCTGGCTGGTCCAGTTCCCCTTATTTCAGGGACAGTAATGCCTACTAACTTCTGGAAACTGATGTTATTTATATATTGAGATATTTCAATTGCCTTTCCAATGATTTATTTTTACCTTAAATTTTAGACCCTTCTCCTTCTCAGATACGACATTTATAATTATATAATATTCTCCATTGCATCAAATGTGCATTTGGTTACTATACACATACAGTATTTCAGTAGGAATCATTTTATTTTATGTAAGTTGAGCATCATGAACACAATGATGTGAACAAAAAGTACATTGAAATTTCATTAATCAGGTTACTGGAAATTAAGAAATAAATATGAAATCATAGTTTTGATATCATACTGTGATGAAAACAATTGACAGAATTATCTTCACCAAATACTGAAAAAAATTATATCTCCTGCCACCTTCCCTCCCCCCAAGTCTGCCTCCTTCCTGTCCATTCCCTCTGCTCCACAGGGGACAGTGGGGACCCAGGTGGTTAAAATGTTCCCTGGTGTTCACACTAATAACTCTAGGCACCACGTGACTCTCTTGTTTCTAACTATCAGGCATATTTTCCTTATTTTGTTATAACCCTTCTTTGTTGGGATAAATCTCATAATTTGATGGCGATGCTGTTGCCTTTCTCCTCAAAGCCTGCAGCCATGTGGAGGACACTCTGAGCACCATGACTACAGGGAGCTGAGGGGAGCTGGCACCCACACCTGGGGGACAGCTACTGCCCTGGTCCCCTGACTGCTGTACCCACAGAGCTGACAGGGCTGTGTCAGTGGGAGACTCCTGTCCCTTCACACTCCTGACACTAGCTCTGCGGTTCCCTAGTGGTCTCAGTGCTGGAGGCAGGAGACCTGCTAAGAACCCACAGGGAGGGCAGGAAGGGGTTCTACCAGAGAGGCCAGAACATGGTCAGATGGATGGGGTTAGGTTCGGGGAAAACAGAGCCTCTGGGGCTTGTAGGTGAGACTGCACACAGGTCACTGCTCAGTTCTCCCATTTTCCAGAGGGGAAATTGGGACTGAGGTCCCTGGGGACTTAGGGAAGCTGCTTGGGTGGAAGACATCCAGCCAAGTGCCTCACTCAGTGTCTCAGTCACTGTGCAGTCACTGCTGTGTGGAAGGTGCCAGCACCTAACTCTTTCAATATAACCCCCAGGGGACATCAGGGTGACACTGGGGCAGGAGGACAGAGGAAGCTGATTTGCATGAAGCACATTCTTTTCCTAATTGGTCTGGGAGGCAAGAAAAGGCCCCAAGGACACCTCCTATCACCCCAGAAGCCTGAGGAGACTCTGTCCTGTGAGTTTCCCACCATGGCCTGGACGGTGCTCCTGCTGGGACTCCTCACTTACAGCTCAGGTCAGAGGAGGGGACTCTGCACTCTTGGGGGACACAACAAAGCAGGGTCTCGGGGTGATCTTGTCTCTCATAACAACACCAATGTTTTTCGTATTGGTTTTAGGTGTGGATTCTCAGACTGTCACCCAGGAGACCTCACTGTCTGTTTCTCTAGGAGGCACAGTCACACTCACCTGTGACTCTAACTCTGGGTCGGTCTCTAGTAGTAACTACCCCAGCTGGTACCAGGAGACATCAGGCAAGGCTCCTCGACTGCTTATCTATAGGACAAACAACCGGTACTCTGGGGTCCCTGAGCGCTTCTCTGGATCCATCTCCGGGAATAAAGCCGCCCTCACCATCACAGGGGCCCAGCCTGAGGACGAGGCCGTTTATTACTGTGCTCTGTATTACAGCAGCCCCTATAGTTTGCACAGTGCTCCAGAGTCACAGGAAGTGAGACTAAAACCTCCCTGGGCTCCTCCTGCCAGGGAACCTCACAGCTGCTCTGCCTGAAACCAAGTCTAATGCAGGGCTCACACCTGGTGCCACTACTGCAGACACAACCTGAGCCATCTGGCCTTTCCCTCATCCTCACTGAGAGTCACCATCGCCACTAAGTCTTGGCTGTCCCTGTCCCAGAGGCAGAGAGTCCTTTCTGGGAGAAACGTCTCCCAGTGGTTGGTACTGGCCATGCCAAGCTTGAGTACGGTTGGAATGATGGGAATTTAGGAGTGGGAAAATTTTAGTGTAAGGTCCTAGTTAATATGCCTAGTAGTGAATGCATGTGAAAAGCGATTGTTTTGGGAAGTGCAGGTACGGTCCACCCTGACTCCAGGAGACCACACCCATGCACCTTCATGCTCCACAGAGACCATAAGTGATCAAGGTGGTCTCCATGCCATTGTGTTCCAGGCAGAGACAGGGGCACAGCTGACCCTCAGAGTGAGAATGCAGTAGGTTTTTTTAATATAATTTCCCCCTAATTCCAAACCCCTCACTGCTCTTTGTTCTCTGTTATAAAAAGGCTGGATTGTAAGGAAATGTAGGACAGTGTGTTAGGGCACAGCCCCACCATCTTCTCAGATCGCCTGCCATCTGAATAAAGTGCCCATAGACGCTCACTCCCATCTCTGTTCATTAGGACTGGTAGCTGACAGGCAGCACAAACACCCCCTTTTCTAGTTTCAGAGACGCAGTGATGGTTCTTCGCTAGTTATTTTAATGGGCTTTTAACCTCAGAAATAAGCAGCAATTGAACACTAGGAAGGAATCATCACAAATTAACAAGAAAACAAAAATGAACAATCAAATTAAAAAGAAACATCTCTAATGGTCCTCGCTGGGTGGCTCAGTTGGTTGGAGAATCATCAGAGTCACAAAGAGCTCGCAGGTTCATTTCCCAGACAGAGTACACACCTAGGTGACAGGTGTGATACCCAGTGGGGAGCATACGAAAGGCTACATAGCAATGTTTCTGTCTCACATGTGTCTGTCTGTCTGTCTCCCTCCCCACTCTCCTGTCCTCTCTGTCTAAAATAAATAAAATCACCATGTACTTGAACAAGGATTTTAACAATGCCAATATAAAAACACTTATAATGGAATAAAAAATAAGAAATACTTAAAGATAAATATAAAAATCTGACCGTGTAAAATGAGAGGTATGAACTTTCCTGTTCTACATGAAGGAGACCTATGTAAACGAAGACATTTAGTTTATGGTCAGACACCAAGTACCATCATTTCCAAGTGTCTTTATACACTCACGGTGAGAATTTCAGTGACATCCAGTTGTATTGAAAGAACAGGTAGGAAATCTCAGCAAAGAAGTGGAAACTGTAAGAAAATCGTGGAGGACGTTAGAGCCCTGGGAACATACTGCTCCATGTCCACGTGACCTGCCTGCATCTGAGGGAGGAGAGGCCTATGGAGTTGGCTTGAGGTTAGGAGACCTAATCAGGGTGTTGAAGCAGAGCCAGTCCCTCTCTGCCAGTCCCTGAGCTCAAGGCTGCTGAGCACCCTGGGCCCCATGGACACAGGACAGGGTGGTGAGATGCTGGGTGAGGGCACAGGTAACAGGAACTCTAGGCACAGAGCAGACACGCCCCCTGGCTTGGTACCTGGACCTTCAGGTGTGAGGTCACGGACAGGAGGGTTCCTCTGAAGGCAAATTTGGGGCCTGAGATTAGGAGGCCTCTTAATGGGACAGGAGAGGATGGGCGATGGGCTACATTTCCTGGGGAATCCCCAACCCTGCTCCAGGGTAAAGTGGGTCCAGGGATGAGACAGTCTGACAGCTGACATCTCTCAGGACCATGGAGACTCCTGGGAGTGGATCCCTGAGTGTGTGGACACTGACCGTGCCCCCACCAATCCCACACCCTCCTGTAGCTCTCCAACAGCCCAGGGTGGGGGGGGGCAGCAGGAGCGGGTGCTCCCCAATGTTCCTGTGTCACACTCCCTGTGAAGCTCTCAGTGAGCCCAGATCCAAGGTCACTTTCTCCTGCACTGGGAGCCACAGACCCACGGGATTTGCCATGGCAGTTGTCCCCAGGGTCCCCATGCAGGGCCCCAGCTTTCCTTCCTTGACACAGCACAGAGGGACCTTCCAGAGGTTTGAGCCTGATTGTCCTGATCCAGGTCTGTCACCAGAACCTGCGTAATCACCTCTGGGCTCTAGTTTGAGGCTCAGGATGAAGTTCATCATTGCAGAGAGGAACACAAGCCAATGCCACAGAGAGTACATGTTCCATCTGGACACATGATCAAATCTGTCCCCTCCTCTCCTATATGACCCATCACTCCCCTGTCCCTGCCTGTGACCAACACCAGCTCAGTTTTGGGCATGTGCTGTCCCTTGTGCTACTAAAGCTGGGGGCCAGCCCTCGACTCAGTTCATCCTTAGAAAGTAAGTGGAAATATCTGCTTTGGGGTCACTGGTCTCCCAACACAAACACAATTGTTACCACAAGTAAAATACCTGCTCAGTGTCTGGGTGGAGAGGAGGACAGAAGTGCATCATGTGTGACTGAGAGAACCAGGTGGCCCGCGCCCAGTGCCCTGTGTGTCTCCTGGTGCCAGCCTGGGCTCCACTGATAACCCCCTGAGCCCTGAGACCTGACAGAAGCTGGGTCTCCTGTGACCTTAGGTCAGAGCTGTGTGGAGCCCCTGCATCTCCAGAGCTGGGCAAAGCCTCCCATTGAACAGAGGCTCTCAGACCCCCAAGTGCTCACTGTCCCAGCTCAGCATCCTGACCTCCAAAGGGTTTTCCTCTCTAGGATTTTTGGTGGAAGGATGTTGGATAAATGTCTGTCATTTGGGTGTGGATCTTATAAACTCCAGGCTCACTAAAAGACACAAAGTTGTTTCTCCATTTTATATTAGCTTTTTCACTGAGGAAACAATTATTTAAACTCTGATGTCTGAAATGTGTTAGACAATCACAAGAAAATAAGGCATCACCAGGCTGACAAGGAGGGACAGTGGAAACCCAGAGCAGGAAGGAAGAGCAGAACATGTGACCCCAGACAATGATGCATCTCATGCACAGAGAGGGACCAAAGCCACAGCCTCTGCAGTGGGGGCTGGGGGTCCACAGGAGACCCTCCCCAGAGCATCAGCAGGGACATAAATTAACCTGTAAGAACAAACAGTGTAGATGTTCCCAGCTAACCCTGAAAGAGCCAGTAACAAGTTGTGTGCTCCAGGTCCTGTATTGAACACTTTAGAGGTCATTAGTGATGTGGAATATCGGTGTCTGGGTCCCAATCCACCCTGCAGGGACCTACTCAATGTACTGCCTTACTCAGTGACATCAGATAACATCCAAGGACAAAAGTCATTCCCTGTACTCCCTCTGGCCCTTGCAGGAGAGCTGGGTGGTGTCTGGAAGCCTGGAACAGGTGGGCTGTGAAGACAGTAGGGGGTGCTGTTGCCTGGTCCAGGGAGGATCATCTACTGGGTCAGCCAGAAAGTTCAGGTAGTTTTTCCGTTCGATGGTTCTACTAGTGCTTAGTTGTCTTTAACTTCATTTGAAGCAATTTTGTCAGATTGTATTATGACAGCTGTCATATCAGCGTGCGTTAAAATAATAAAAAATTGGTGAATATTTGTGTGCTTATTTTAATACTGAAGGTGGAAGAAGATATGCAACAGTTTCAGCATAGTATGCTTTATTATTTGGAGAAAGGTAAAAACACAACTGAAATGCAAAGTAAAAGATTTGAGCAGTGTATGAAGAAGATCCTGGGACTAATCAAATGTGTCAAAAGTGGTTTGCAAACTTTCTCAGCACTATTCACATTTGGACAAATAATTCTTGGCTGTGGGGCTGTCTTCTTCACTGGAAGATGTTTAGCAGTACCCACTAGAAGCCAATAGCGGGAGGTAGCCAACATACTCAAAACATCTGAATCAACAGTTATTGGTAAAAATGAAACAAGTATTTTATTTTATGGGAAAAGCATAATGGACATTTTGGCCAACTCAATATTTAGATGATATGTTTTGCTGGTCTATTTCCCATTTATTTCAGCGACATTAATTCCCAATGACTTATGGAAAGTGATGAGGTTTATATTTTTAGATATTTCAATTACTTTTCAAATTACTTACTTTTACCTTAAGTTTTACATCCTTCTCATTTCAAAATACATAAAAGCACATATAATTGTGTAATTATCTCTATTTCAACATGTAGCATTTGATTATCATAGGCATAGCATATTGCAGTAGGAATCATTTTGCCTGATGTAAGTTGAGCATTATGAACACAATGATGAGAATAAAAGAAGAAAATGTCATTAATCAGTTTAATGGCAGTTCTTAATTGCCAATAAATATGAAGTCATAGTTTTTATTCTACACTGTGATGAAACAATAGAGGGAATTATCTTCACCAAATACTGAAAAAGTTTTATCTCCTGCACCTTCCCTCCCCCCAAGTCTCCCTCCTTCCTGTCCATTCCCTCTGCTCCACAGGGGACAGTGGGGACCAAGGTGGTTAAATGCCCCCTGGTGTTCACACCAACTAGTCTAGGCACCGTGTGAATCTCTCCTTTTGTTTCTAACTATCAGGCATATTTTTCTTATTTTGTTATACCCCTCGTTTGTTGGGATAAATCATGTAATTTGATGGCGATGCTGTTGTCTTTCTCCTCAAAGCCTGCAGCCATGTGGAGGACACTCTGGGCACTATGACTGCAGGGAGCTGAGGGGAGCTGGCACCCACACCTGGGGGACAGCTACTGCCCTGGTCCCCTGACTGCTGTACCCACAGAGCTGACAGGGCTGTGTCAGTGGGAGACTCCTGTCCCTTCACACTCCTGACACTAGCTCTGCGGTTCCCTAGTGGTCTCAGTGCTGGAGGCAGGAGACCTGCTAAGAACCCACAGGGAGGGCAGGAAGGGGTTTTACCAGAGAGGTCACAACACGGTCAGACGATGGTGTTAGGTTCGGAAAAAACAGAGCCTCTGGGGCTTGTAGGTGAGACTGCACACAGGTCACTGCTCAGTCCTCCCATTTTCCAGAGGGGAAATTAGGACTGAGGTCCCCGGGGACTTAGGAAGCTGCTTGGGTGGAAGACATCCAGCCAAGTGCCTCACTCAGTGTCTCAGTCACTGTGCAGTCACTGCTGTGTGGAAGGTGCCAGCACCTACCTCTTTCAATATAACCCCCAGGGGACATCAGGGTGACACTGGGGCAGGAGGACAGAGGAAGCTGATTTGCATGAAGCACATTCTTCTCCTAATGGGTCTGGGAGGCAAGAAAAGGTCCCAAGGACACCTCCCATCACCCCAGAAGCCTGAGTAGACTCTGTCCTGTGAGTTTCCCACCATGGCCTGGACCGTGCTCCTGCTGGGACTCCTCACTTACAGCTCAGGTCAGAGGAGGGGACTCTGCACTCTTGGGGGACACAACAAAGCAGGGCCTCGGGGTGATCTTGTCTCTCGTAACAACACTCATGTCTTCCCTGTTGGTTTCAGGTGTGGATTCTCAAACTGTCACCCAGGAGCCGTCACTGTCTGTGTCTCCAGGAGGGACAGTCACACTCACCTGTGGCCTTAGTTCTGGGTCAGTCTCTAGTAGTAACCACCCCGGCTGGTACCAGCAGACTCCAGGCAAGGCTCCCCGCTCGCTCATCTACCATACAAACAACCGGTTCTCTGGGGTCCCTGAGCGCTTCACTGGATCCATATCTGGGAACAAAGCCGCCCTCACCATCACAGGGGCACAGCCTGAGGACGAGGCAGATTATTATTGTGCTCTGGACATGGGTATTTATACTTACACAGTGATGTGACCCCATGGGGAAGTGTGACTAAATCCTCCTTCTGTGCTCAGAATGGCTCAGCTTTAGTGACAGAAGGAAAGAGAGAGGGTGGGAATGGTCAGCACACCAAGGGGAGGGGCTCCAGGGCCCCATTCCCATGTGCAGTGGCTCTTCTTCACGTGCTTCCTCCAGGCTCCCCAAGGGTGTGCCCATCTGTCCCAGGCGTGACCCTGACAGAATGGGCTTCCTGTCTTCTCTTTCCCTAGAACCATGAGGGGGCAGAAAGCTGAGTGCAGACACATTAACCATCAGAGGGACTCAGAGCCCACAGTGGTCTTTGTAATCCTGCCTGTGTTCCAGGAGCTTTAACAAGTCATCCTCTCATGTACTGATTTCACACTGTGTTTTCAGGAATGTTTTATTAGCATTTAAGTGAGAGTGTCACTGGGAGCTTGCAGGTGATGCTGGTCCCCTGACAAGGCCTGCTGGGTCAGAACTGTGTGTGAGCAAAATCTGTGTTTAAGCAAGTCACTTACACTATTTTAGGAACATTGAAGTTTGAAAACCGCCTCTACCTTTATTATTGTGAAATTATTCCTGAATGCTTTTCTTTGAAATTTCTCAAGTTAAATTCCATGTCAGAGTCTCTCGTGAATCAGCTTTAAGAAAGAGGTTTAAAATCTCAGGTCATTGCTGAAAACTGTGACTTGATTTTTGTTATTCCTTGTTTTTAAATTGAAAACTACAACCACAGGTTGAGAAAATGTCTATGACTTCCATAAATTTTGATGCATTGAGAAGACACCTGTTTAGAAGGGCCTCCCAGGAACCCCCTCCCAGTCCCAGGGGGGCCTCCTCTGGCCCAAGGACAGGTGAGGGGCTGCAGGTGCTGTTCCTACACCAGGTTCCCCAGGGCGCTCAGCCCTGGGCTGTGAGGGGAGAAGCAGAGCCGGAAATTGTCCTTTTATTAACACTTCTCATCTTTGTCAAAAATCTGCTTACAGAAAATTCATATTGGGGCAACACAAAATAATGTTTTTGAAAAGCATTACAACTAGTAAGTTAGAAATATATATATTTGAGTGTGATTGTGTTCTGGAATGTTTATTGAATTATGGGATTCTTGGAATGGTTCTATGAACAGAAAAAGAATATATATGGAAATTTTGTGAAATTTTAATAAAACCTGAAATTTAGTTAATATTATTTTATCTAAGTTAGCTTCTTAGTTTTTAAAGATAACCCTGTGTTTGCAAGATTATAATGTTAGACAAAATTAACCCACTGCCCTCCCACACTATACAACACTGACCTTCACCCCCATCCAGGGATGTCAGCCATAAGGGCCAGGGTGTGGGTCCCCATTCCCTCCCAGCACAAGCTGGCATTGTCCTTTCGCCACCTGGGACAGTGTGGGTGATTCAGTGGAAGGCTGACTCCCTCCCATTAGAAACTCAATAAGCCTCAGCCAGGTAGGGCCAGTTGAAGCTGGTTAGCACTCTAGTTCTCCCACCCATGATTCTGGCCATCCAGCTGGGGCCTGAACTTGAAGCTCACCCCTCAGCAATGAGACTGGATGAGGGGGTACAGGCCAGAGCTAGTGTGCACTCCTGTGCCCCTTGCTTGTAACTGTGGGACCCAGTGAGGAGCTAAGCCTTGACCACCCAGTTGCATTCAGAGATCTGAGTAAGGGGTGGGAGGCAGGCAAGTGGGCCACGCAAGGACTCCAACCCTCCTTGTATCAGTGATGCCCGAGAGATCCAGTGGGGAACTGGGCGGCCAACCCACTGAGCACAGCAGCTCCCCTCCTCCTTGTGCTTCCCTCCCTGAGTCCACGGAGCCGGGCTGTGGGCTTGACACTCACTCTAACTTGAAGGGAATGAGCTGGTGACAGTCAGTGCCCCACTGTCCCCAGGAAGGTATCAAAGCAGGGGAGTCAGTGCACCAGCTTTGGTGGGGCCACTGGGAGCTGAACATCCGCCCCCTGACCTTCTCTGCTGCAGCTCAGCAGGCAGGTGGCCTGATGGAAAACAGAGGAAAGGGGACTCAGGGGCCCCTAATGTGGTCTCCCAATGGCCTGGACCCTGTAAGAAGTAACACTGGTCATATCCAGAACCAGGAAACTGAAAACTTGAAGACGCCAATAAAGTCTACAGAAACCAACACAGAAATGACTCAGATAATTAAATTATGTGACAGGTTTCTTTGGCAATAGTCATGAAATCCCTGTAACCTGCAGCTGCAGATATTCTTGTAAAAAATGGAAAAGGAGAGAAACTCAAATAGAAGAAGATATGATAAAACGACACCAAATGGAAGTGTAGAAATAAAAAATGTCAAAGATAAAATTTTTTAAACCAATGAAGGAATCAAGCATACATAAAGTTTATTAATTACGTTTTCATGTGTTTATAGATTGATTGATTATTGAAATGAAAACTGGGCTCCCATTCCTACTGCACAGCTCCCACCATGAGTAATCTGTGGAGGACGTCACCAGGGGATGCTGTGGGTCTTCTCAGAGATGCAAGGCCTGAAACCAACCCAAATGGTTCTAATTCAATGGGCCCTGTGCCCACATTCCTTGCCTGAGTTAGAGTGCCAGCAGGTGCTTCCTCTCAAGGGACAGACTCAGAGCTCACAACAAACCCAGCCTCCTCCTGAGAGTAGAACTATTAACTGGACCCAGGACCCAGAAGTGGATGCTGCTCTTGCCTCCTATTTGCATAACGTCCCACCAAACACTCCCCTCACCCAGGGAGCTGAGGAGGAGATAAAGGGACACCCAGAGAGCAGCAGCAGCCTGAGGCCAGGGTATTTGGAAAGTGTCCACCATGGCCTGGACTCCTCTCCTCCTGCTCCCCCTCCTCACCCTCTGCCCAGGTCTGTGGACTCATTAGAGACCAGCCTTTGGAGGGATCCCTCTGCCTTTATTCTTCATTCCTGACATATGACTGTTTTCATTTCAGGATCCAGGTCTCAGGCTGTGGTGACTCAGGAGCCCTCCCTGACTGTGTCCCCAGGAGGGACAGTCACTCTCACCTGAGCCTCCAGCACTGGAGCTGTCACCAGCATAACTCTCCACACTGGATCCAGCAGAAGTCTGACCAAGTCCCAGTGACACTGATTTATGATACAAACAGTAAACACTCCTGGACCCCTGCCCGGTTCTCAGGCTCCATGTTCGGGGCAAAGCTTCCCTGACCCTGTCGGGGGCCCAGCCCGAGGACGAGGCCGTGGACCACTGCTGGCTGGTGTTCAGTGGTGCTGGGCACAGTGGGAGTAGTAAGGCGCGTTCCCTTTCCCTTTCTTGACCCTCTCTGATCCCTTAGCTCTGAAGTCTCCCAACCCTGCTGATTCTCTCTTTCTTCATTTCCCCTTGGTACCTCCTTTTTCTACTTCCTGGTCCCCCTTCATTTTCCATTCAATCCAGAAAAGCACACAAGCATGCTAATTCATACTCAAAAAAGGGAAAACCAGGACGTAAACCTTCTCAGCACTTGTGATAAGGGGATCAAATGATCAGACACACCAGCTCTCAAGAAGCTAAATGTGGGCCATCCATTGAAAAGGGGAAGGCAGGGTAGAAATTAATTCCTGTAGGAACTTCAGGCCTAAAGTGGAGGAAAGACGTATGATTTGGGAGAAACTCGTTCTGGAAAAGCAGCACCCAATTATTTCATAATCCAGAAGGAATAGAAAAAGCCAGGTCAGACCTAAGGGGCTGTGGTCAAACACCTTGCCCTCAGAAAGGAACTTCTCCCATGATCTCCTGTGCTGGATCCTTTTATATATCACTAAAGGGTATTTTATTGGGTTGTAAATAATGCAACATACACAGGTTATGTAAAAGCAAAAGTACTGAATATCAGTTCTGGCTTGTGTGGCTCAGTGGATGGATGCTGGCCTGCAAACCAAAGGGTCACTGGTTCGATTCCCAATCAGAAAAAATGTCTGGGTTTCAGGCCAGGTCCTCAGAAGGGGGCCCACGAGAGGCAACCACACATTGATGTTCCCTCTATTTCTCCCTTCCCCTCTATCTAAAACTAAGTAAATAAATAAAATCTTTAGAAAAAGTATTAAATATCACCAAGGCCCACCAAAAATTGTCTATGCCAAACCTTTATTAATATCAAATCATAATATATCAATATAACTGTAGTTGTGAATTTCAATGCATGCTTTCACTTTTATTCTTAATTTAACCAAAATCATGATCAAACATGGTGGTGAAATTTCATCATTTTATATACTGTTCATGTCATATAAAATTTATACAAACAACTTCTTGTTGGGGACTGCTCTGCCTGCTTTCAGGAGTCGTAACTACCCCCTATGGCTAAGGGTGAGTGAGCGAACTCCAGAATGGGAGCCACAGGAGACAAAGGCTTGTCTCTGGTAGCAAACGCTGCCTGAGTTTTTTCCCTTTGCTTCCTAAGCATGGTTGGAAGCCCATGATGGGTAAGTCTCCTCACAGTGAGGGGCAACCTAAGCCAGACTCGATCACTTGAGAAGCCATCATGGAAGGACTCAGGGGACTGCAACAAAAAGCGAGCAATAGACCCCTGCTCTCCAGCTATGTGACATAGCCTGAGTCCCCGTGTCCTCTGGGAGAAGCGCTTCCTGGCTCTAATCCACTTAAGCCTTAAAACCTGATGGGGAAGGGTGCAGCTCCTTGCCTTGCTAGAGCAGATGCGAGGATAAATCTAGCATCACAAAGAATTCCTAAAACTCCTGTGAAACCTGCTTTGCTAAGAGTGCTTTCATTCATATGTAAAGGGTCAGAGCAGGAAACCCTAAATTTTGTGCAAACCCCCTTCCTGACAGACTTTGACTCATACTAAGCCCTCAGATTTCTTTGAAATGTTATCTACCGTTTGATCCTTGCTGCCCTGTATTCCTGTGTATTACAATCCAATAAAAGCCCCTAGAGGAAGGGGCTCAAGGCCTTTTCCCTCTGAGAAACTGGCCACCTCTCCTCCCCAAGCAGATCAGGTCTTGGTAGTGTTTAATTTCATCCATGGTGGATGGGCAGACTTGAGGGCAAAGTCACCCCACAACTTCTCACTCATTAACAGGGCACATATATTGGAATGGATGCTTAATATTATTGTGTTATCTCTATGATGCAGTATTATAGTAAAGCACAGGTCTAGTAATCAAATAAAGAAGTGACATTATTATTTAATTCACCTTGTTATTCAGACAACACCCTGTTCAACTCTGCGCTCTTTATGAAGTCAGGGGAGATGCCTGTCATTTCCACTGGGAACCCTCCTGCACGTCATCCCTGACACTTCAGTACACAAAGTGGGAGACAGGGAGGGTAGCTGCATGTATCAGCTACAATTATACTAGACGCTTTAGCGGGATGATCTGACTTCAAAATTGTGCCCGTATCTTTCAGCTTGCCCTTGAGCAGGGTCTCTCAGGTATAAGGTGAGCACAAACTAGATCTCCAAGGTGAGATCTGTGGATCTCGTAAAAGGTGGATTCTGATTTATGGGTGTGGAGGGAGGGTGGAATTTCCATATTTCTAAGAGCTCCAAGCCAAAGTGCAAATTCTGTGTGTACATATACACTTAATAGCAAAAGTATTAGAATGGCATAAAATAGAAAGGAGAACCAGTGGCAGACAAGAGCCTACGAGGAACCTCTGTGAAGAGCTAGTGAGTTTGGATTAGAGAAAACACCCCTGAGCTGCAACACGGAGCTTCCCTGGGAGGAGAGATGCAGAGCTCCCAGAAGCTCCTCTTTGTTTAAGGACAAAAGCGAAATCAGATAGAACTCAAAGATCTCTTCTGCACCTGAACTTTCCTCTACTCTTGCCCAGTTCTTCTACTGGCTGCCCCTCCAGTCTTCTCTAAGGGACAGGACCTTCTCCATCTCTGACCTAAGCTTCCCTTCTGAATTCACCACCCCGCCCCCTTTCCCACCTTGCTCCTTCTCCCTCTTCCCCTCCTCAGAGTGTTGTTGACATTATTCCAGACTTTTACTACTTGGAGGTGACACATCCCCTTTCCCGTTCTTGACCCTCTCTAATCCCTTAGCTCTGAAGTCTCCTAACCCTGCTGATTTTCTCTTTGTTTATTTCCCCTCAGTGCCTTCTTTTTCTACTTGCTGGGTCCCCCTCATTTTCCATTCAATCCAGAAAATCACACAAGCATGCTAATTCATCCCCATGAATGATCACCACTCAGCCCTAGACCTGAACAGGCAAGGATGCAAGTGGAAAGAGAGAAAACCATATTATGAACAGACTGAAAAGGGGCTCATGGCTGAGCACATACAGGGAACCCAGACACCCATCTCCCTGTGTCTGTATTGTGCTCACAAACAGCCAGACCCCACTAAGGTCCTAGGGAACTCACTAACCACATGGCCTCCCCATCTCCAAATAGCCTGACCTCAACAGAAAGAACTGACCTCTGTGTCCTACCTGGACAAACACAACTGGGTTTAGCAGGACAGAGTTGTGTTGAGTCCCCTTCCTCCCCAGGATTTAGGGGGCAGGAGAATGAGACAGCATGCAGGCTCTTCACCCTGAGCCTTGTGGTACCACCATGGCCAGGACCCTTCTCCTCCTCATTAGCCTCTCTCACTACACAGGTGGCCGGAAACGGCATCAAGAGCTGGCTCGTTCACCCTGTGTCTCTCTCACAACTCTCAAGAGCCCACACTGTCTGAGGCTGTGGCTACTCCTGTCATCACCTCCTTCACTGGAAACTGCACCAAGGTGGGTCTTGGGACTATGTCCTGGATCAAACACGGACCAGGAGATGCCCACAAACCTCTGCACTATAGAAGCAAATACCAGCCTGCAGGGAACCTGGCCTGCTTTTCAGGCTATGGTGTCTGGTAACACAGCCTTGCAGAGCATCTCTGGGCTCCACCCAAAGCTGGTTGTCACATTGAGTTGTAGCCTGCTGGGAAGTGAGACAGGAACTTGTGGGACCAGCCAACACTGTGACCCTGCCTGTAGCACCTGATGCCCACAGTGGAGACAGCTTTTGTTGGCACGTTTGTCTACCGTTTTGTTAGACTGAGCCCCAACTTGGCCCTAGCACTCAAGTCAGGACGGCTAACTCAAGAACGCAGCCTCATCCTCCCAAAGTTGGCCATGGAAGGGCACCCTTCTCAGCCTTCATCAAAGGCCCTGGAGACAGAGTCTGGGGTGGGCTGGTCCAAACAGGGACAGAGTCCAGCTGGGTCAGATCAGGGAAAACCATAGATACAGAGGTCTGTCTGTCCTTAATGTTTTCCTGAACATATACAATGTGTCAGGCTTGGGTGTGTCAGGCTCGATTCTGTGGCTCAGGAAACAACACTGACCAGACAGGCAGGGTCCCCCCATCAGGACACTATACAGGGAGCCAGAGTCAATACATAGTAGGAATAAAGCACATCATGGGGTGTGAAAAGAGGACACATGAATAAAAAAGTGGCGGACACCAGGAAGCTCTTAGAGGTTTTTAAGGAAGAGACAAAATGTGATATCAGCTTTATCAGAAGTCCAGTTTCTAAAAAGGTGAAAGGGCAGGTGCACCGTGAAGGCTGGCGGCCCAGGTGGGGGACGGCGGCATAACACAGAGAAGACCAGTGCCACCGTGGAGACAGGAGGAGTGAACAAGGGAAGGACCACACAGGACAGGGAGCTGGGTTGGTACTTTGACTTCATCTCTGTGACGGACAGGTTAGCAACAGCTGCCACCATGGTTTGAGGTTCTCATGGGGACACTAACTTCTCAGGACAGCACAAAGACTCACTGGATCATTGTGCCCTTCATTTCCACTCACAGAGATTTACTTGAACTGTCACTTTTTCATGAGGAGAGGATCTGGCTTCTTGCTACTGAGTTATTGTGTTGAGGTTCTGAGCCATGTGTGTTGGGGTGAAAGGAGGTTCTTGGCATGTAATTTCCACTGAGGGAACTACTTGTCCCCAGTAAAATTACAGAGCTATGTCTGACAATCCAGCGGGGAGGGGTGGTGTGAGCAGTACAGGCAGGGGACTCAGGGCTGAAGCTGGGCACAGGCAAGATTCTGGAAGTGTCACTGTGAGCTGGAACCCTCGTGGCAGCCCCAGCTCTGGGGGCAAGGAAATAAAGGCCAATGGAAAAGCTAGAGCAGCACAAACACAGGATTCTGCGTCTGTGCAGGGGAGGGCGTCCAGTCGCTCTTATCCACCTCCAGGCCTCCTCATGCACATCCCCTGTCACCCCCACTGCCTCCTTCTCAGGGCAGGGTTCCCAGGGGGTGGGCTCTCTGCTGGTCACATGGCTTCAGGAGGCCACACTCTCTCCAGACCCTGAGACACTATCCTGCAATGCCCTCATCTGGTTTGAAGAAATCAGCCTGGTGCATCCTGCTCCTCACTCACTCACTCACTCACTCGTCTCCCTGTTGCACCAAAAGCAATGTGTCCACAAAAGGAAGCAGAGCAGCCAGGGGCTCAGAGGAGACATGTGTGGGGACCACACCCCTGAGGCACCCTAAGAATAGAGTGTCACAGGGAGGGAAGCTCAGCATGGGGAATTTGGTCAGTGATGCTGCCACAGTGGGAATGGGACCCTGTGGGGACAAGGAATATCATGAGAAACACTTTGTAAAGGATGTGATTGTCTAAACACTCTGCTGTGCACCGGAAATCAATACAAAATAGTATTGGAAGGAACTATATCAAGTCAATGAAGTCTGGAGAATACAAAACAAGGGTTTCCAAATCCCATGATGAAGAAAGAACCTCAAAAAGGGTAGACTGCCATTAATAATAATATTTTTAATATCAATCCTTGTGTTGATAATTTTATAAAATTAGACAAAATTATCTTCAATTCTTCAAAAGTCAGAAGTATTATGATCATCCCAGTCAAGAGTAAATAAGAACCAGCAGGAGGAACCAAGAACACAAGGTGTGTGTTCCTCACAGGGCTGCGTTCTCAAGGCAAAGGCAGGAATAGAAAGCCAAGGCCTGTGCCTGAGGCTGGGAACCCAACAGGAAACCCTCATAATGACAACAACAACAAAAACAATCACTGAATGTTTCGACCTGAAAGAATCACCCAAATGGAATTATGACCTGCTATGAACTAACAGGGCTCCCAGAGGAACTTTAAACCTCAAAAGTGACTCCGAGTGGTCCTGTACCAGCAACAAGCCAGGGGTCCAGAGAGAAGGAAACTCAACTATCACATAATCATTTAACATCTGGGAACACAGTGCTTCATGTAGCTCCATGGAGGTCATCAGTGACCTGAAGAAATTAATGGCTCATCCAAGAGTCACAGAGGGGATCTGCTCATTCTACTGCCCTGGGTGCCCACAGCAGAAAGACCCAACTGCAAACAGCAGAACCCTCTCAGGAGAGCTGAAGGCTTGTAATGAGCTGGAGGATGTGTCTTCTGAGACCAGCAGGGGGCGCTGGTGGACTGGACCAGGGCCAGGGAAGCTGGGAAAGGACTTTACTGGGTCTTGCACACTTGGGCAGGCAGTATCCTCAGTGAGGTGTGACTGTCCTGCACCTGGTCCCCAGGAACCACATGAGCATTCAGCTGTGACTCACACACTTGCCTCATATCTCGCCCTCCTCCTCTCAAGTAGTCATTGTCAAGACCTGATTCACAGGACAAGGTAGGTGGACGATGACACAATAAAAATAAATTTCCTTGAAAAAAATGTGTCCTACAGTTGTCTCTGGGCATAGGGTAGGAGACGCCTAGGCAGGGACAGTCTCGATGTCAACAATTAGGCCTCAGCTAGCAGAGCTCTGGGGCTTCCCCACCATGGCCTGGATTCTTCTGTCACATCCTCACTCATTGCAGAAGGAGGTGGCTCCCGTGGACCCTGAGGGATGTCGAGGAAGAGGCACTGGCCCTGCCTTTTCCTGCCGCCATCGGGGCAGAGCTGGTGGGTCGTCCCATTAATTCTGCCTCCTTCTAGTCCTGCTTCTGGTCCTGGATTACACAGTGCTGCCTCTACCAGAGAGAGAGAGAGAGTGTGTCACCTAAATTAATGTTTTCCTTCTAGCAAAGCAAAGGAGCTTAATGCAAAAGAATTATTGGAGAATTACCCAAAGCATCTCATTTTTTAATTATAATTGATGTTTTCAGAAATGATTCCATATATGGGCAAGAAGAACCCATGGCTCATCAAGACAGTTTCTCTTTGATCATAGGGAGGATTTGGACTGACGCTACAATATGTTCACCTCTCTGGGTGACCTTGGACCTGAAATTTGGGGAAAGCAGATGTGAAGAGACGAGGTCAACATGCAGAGGACGTCTCTCGGAGGTGAAAGCACAGCAGGGAGGAAAGTGCTCCCTGACTCAGGCTGTGCCCCTCAGGACCCACAGGGGACGCTGCTGCATCTCCTTCATATGTGGGGTCCTGGGAGTGTCCCCCACCCAGCCTATCATTCCCTCCATACCACACTGGCTCCTAATCCTTAAAGGCAGGGGCAGTCCTTAGTGTCAGGGGAAAGCCTGAGACAGTCTGTACCCATGGCAAACCTCAGGGTCATTTGCTGCTACACTTGCAAGTGTATTGATGAGGAAATTGGTAATAATTGCATTCATCTTTTCCCCTCATCGTTTAACGTGTTGTTTCTTACTAGTCTGTCCTTTCTCTTTCATTTCAATGGTGTAATGACCTATGGGACTGGTAGTAATCACACATTCAACTGTCTGTTTTTCTTGTGTCTTGACACTCTTCCCAATCTCAAAGTACAATGGGTGTACACTTAGATAGTGCATCTCTCCACACTATCACAGATACAGTCGAATGAGGGAAAATAATTCGGTGTAAGTATCTTATCTCCTGTGAGCTCAGGTCTCAACACCTATGAAAGGAAAGGAAAAATGAGCATTCAAGTTCTCTTCCACACACAATTTACTTGGAATTTTAAAATGAACCCCAAACAGAATTTCACTTCACACCGACGCACCATGTGTCATCTTCCCGGAAGGGAGGAGACGCTCTGTCTCCAACTCATCCCCTCACATCCCAGATCCCTGGTCTGCCCTTCCCTCCCTCTGCCCCACAGCCCAGTGCAAAGGGAAACAGCTTTCAAATGTTCCATCATATTCACACAAAAGCATGATTTACAGTTATTTTTATTTCTGACGCTGAGACAGTTTCCTACTTTGTGTGTCTGATGTTGTGAAGTTCTCAGGACTTCATGGTGATGCTGTGACTTTTCTTACTCATGATCTCCAGTTAAAATGAAGCTCCTCCATGTAATTGTGGGATTCTCAGCACAGAAGAAAGCTGCCCTCCCTGCCTGGCGGTGCAGTCCTGTGTCTACTCTCAGCCTTGGTCGGCTCCTTCACTGCGGCTGCTGGGTCAGAGCTGAGTCAGGGAAGACCCGATGTCTCCATCTCCCAGACATGAACTCTATGGTTTCCCCATGGACTCCCTGTAGGAGGAGAAAGTGCCTGCTACCTCCTTCCAATAAGACAAGAGTGGTTTTTGCTGAAGAAGGAAGAAATGTTCTAATCTAAAGAACATGTGAGGTTGGAGATGAACTAGATCACTGGGACCAGGAGGTAAACACAGTCATCTCTTGTGTAGGCCACAGCAGACTCACAAAGACATTTAGCACTAAGGCCACCAGAGTAGGGGGGAACTGATATGGTGACAGAGGTGAACACTCTTGATTTAGGGCCTTGGTTACCATGCAGTCATGGGTGTTGTGAGGTAGCAGCATCTGTTTCTTTCCACATCCCCCCAGGGACATCGGGGTGACACTGTGGCACTAAGAGAGGAAGGGGATTTGCATGAAGCGCATTCTCCTCCTAATGGGTCTGGGAGGCAAGAAAAGGCCCCAAGGACACCTCCTTCCACCTCTGGAGCCTTAGGAGGCTGTGTCCTGTGAGTGTCCCCACCATGGCCTGGACGGTGCTCCTGCTCGGGCTCCTCACTTACAGCTCAGGTCAGAGGAGGGGACTCTGCACTCTTGGGGGACACAACTAAGCAGAGTCTTAGGGTGATCTTGTCTCTTATAACAACACCCATGTCTTTTCTGTCGGTTTTAGGTGTGGATTCTCAGACTGTAGTCACCCAGGAGCCATTACTGTCCGTATCTCTAGGAGGGACAGTCACATTCACCTGTGGCCTTAGCTCTGGGTCAGTCTCTAGTAGTCACTACCCCAAGTGGTTCCAGCAGACCCCAGGCCAGGCTCCCCACACACTCATCTACAGCACAAACTACCGCCCCTCTGGGGTCCCTGAGCGCTTCACTGGATCCATCTCTGGGAACAAAGCCGCCCTCACCATCACGGGGGCCCAGCCTGAGGACGAGGCCAATTATCACTGTGCTCTACATTACAGCAGCCCTTATAGCTGCACAGTGCTGCAGAGTCACAGGAAGTGAGACTAAAACCTCCCTGGGCTCCTCCTGCCAGGGAACCTCACAGCTGCTCTGCCTGAATCCAAGCCTAATGCAGGGCTCACACCTGGTGCCACTTCTGCAGATGTGACCTGAGCCTCCTCTTAACAGCCATCGGGCCTTCCCCTCATCCTAACTGAGACTCACCATCGCCACTAAGTCTCAGCTGTCCCTGTCCCAGAGGCAGAGAGCTCTCCCCAGGGAGAAAACCTCCCAGTGGAGACACTGCAGGTGTGGACAATGGTTGCTACCAGCCCTGCTCGGCTCTGAGTCCAGGGAGACTCGGTGATGTTTCTACTCTAAATGATTTAATGGGGGCTTTGAGATACAAGAGCACCATGTAGAAATGAATACTACTGGACATGCCAGCAGTAATCCATCAAAAATTAACAAGAAAACTTTTAAATTAACAATAAAATTATAATGGCATCAAAAGAAAGAAATATTTAAAGATAAAACTGAAAAACAAAATTGATACAAAATGAGAATTACAAACTATCCTGAGATACATGAAGGAGACCTAAACAAATGAAGACATGTTTAGTTTAAGGTCAGACATTCAATATCAATCATCTGCACATGTATTTATATATTCGTGGAAAGAATTTGAGTGACAATCACTTGTAACAAATGAACAGGTAGAAACTCTCAGCAAAGAAGAGGAAACTGTAGGAAAATCATGGAGGACGTTAGAGCCCTGGGAACACGCTGCTCCATGTCCACGTGACCTGCCTGCATCTGAGGGAGGAGAGGCCTATGGAGTTGGTTTGAAGTTAGGAGACCAAATCAGGAGGTTGAAGCAGAGCCAGTCCCTCCCTCCCAGTCCCTGAGCTCAAGGCTGCCTGAGCACCCTGGGCCCCAGGGACCCAGTACAGGGTGGTGAGATGCCGGATGAGGACACAGGTGTGGGAGGAACTCCAGGCACAGAGTGGCCCAGACCTGGGGCTGGGAGCCTGCGCCTTCAGGGGTCATGGAGAAGAGGGTTTGTGCAAGTTGAAATCTGGGCCCTGAGATCAGGAGGCCTCTTAGTGGACAGGAGAGGATGGGTGTCGTCTACATTCCTGGGGATCCCCGAGCCTGCTCCAGGGTAAAGTGGGTCCAGGGATGAGTCAGACTGACAGCTGACACCTCTCAGGACCATGGAGACTCCTGGGAGTCGATCCCTGAGTCTGTGGGCACTGACTGTGCCCCTGACACACACCCTCCTGCAGCTCTCCAACAGCCCAGGGTGGGGGCTGGGCAGTGGGACAGCAGGAGCAGGTGCTCCCCCATCTGTTCTTGTGTCACACCCCCTGGGAAGCTCTCAAGGAGCCCAGATTTGAGGTCACCTTCTCTTACATGGGGAGCCCCAGACCCAGTGGAGGTGCCATGGCAATGGTCCCCAGGGTCCCCAGGCAAGGCCCCAGCTTTCTTACCTGAGAAAGCACAGAGGGAGCTTCCAGAGGTTCAAGCTTGATTGTCCTGATCCTGGTGTGTCACCAGATCCTATGTGATCACCTCTGGGCTCTAGTCTGAGGCTCAGGATGAAGCTCATTGTTAGAGAGGCGAACACAACCCCATTGCCACAGACAGCACCTGTTCCATGGCCACACGTGATCAAATCTGGCCCCTTCTCTCCTGTCTGACCCATCATTCCCCTGTCCCTGCCTGTGACCAACACCAGCTCAGTTTTGGGCTTGTGCTGTCTCTGTGCTACTCAAGCAGGTGAGGTGGGGCAGCCCTTCACTCAACCTCTCCTTAGAAAGTAGTAGAAATATCTACTTTTGGGTCACTGGTCTCCCAACAGAAACACAATTGTTACCACAAGTAAAATACCTGCTCAGTGGCTGGGTGGGGACGAGGACAGAAGAGCATCGTGTGTGACTGAGAGAACCAGGTGGCCCGTGCCCAGTGCCCTGTGAGTCTCCTGGTGCCAGCCTGGGCTCCACTGATAACTCCCTGAGCTCTGAGACCTGACAGAAGCTGGGTCTCCTGTGACCTGAGGTCAGAGCTGTGCGGAGCCCCTGCATCCCCAGGGCTGGACAAAGCCTCCCAGTGAACACAGGCTCTCAGACCCCTGAGTGCTCACCATCCCAGCTCAGTGTCCTGACCTCCAGTGCATTTCCCTCTCCAGTGTGTTGGGTGGGAGGATGTTGAATAAATGTCAACTCATTTGGGCATGAATCCTCTAAAGTCAAACACATCATCTGACAGAAGCTTGATTCTCTGCTTTTTATTAACCTTTCACTGAGGAAACAATTATTTAGACTCCAATATCTGAAATGTGTTAGACAGTAACAAGAAAATAAGGCATCACCAGGCTGACAAAGGAGGGACGGTGAGGACCCAGGGCAGTGAGGAAGAGCAGAACACAGGATCCCAGACAACGATGCATCTTGTGAACATTTAGAGATCAAAGCCACAGCCTCTGAAGTGGGGGGTGGGGACCGACGGGATCCTCCCCACAGCAACAGCAGGGACATAAGTTAATCTGTGAGAAGGAGCAGTGCACAGCTGTTCCCAGGCAGGCCTGAAATACCTAGTAACAAGCTCCATGCTACACATCCATTAATCTTGTCTTGCAATGTACAAAATGAAGAAAAAGAGAGTTAATTTTGCTGACAGGTTGGTTGTAAGCAGAACAGGTTAAGATGTAATTCATTCATATCTAAAACAAACATATAGCCTCCATGAATGTGTTAGATCAGTTACTTTCAAACTTTAACATGCACAGGGATCATCTGGGTATCTTGTAAAATGTGGATTCTGAATCGTGGGTCTTGAGTCAAACCAAAGATTCTAAAACTTCCCTGCCTAAAAAGTCAACATGAATGTTTTACCTTAAATTTATGCTGTGAAATAAGACAGGAAGGTATTTTCAGACAAAAAACAGAGGGAGATCACCAAAAGAGAGGAAAGTGCTTTGATTAAAGAAGAACCACACAGCCCCCAGATCCCAGAGGCAGACGCCGTCCTGCTCTTTCCTCCTCTCTCTCCTCCCATATGTCATTTCTAGGACTTTCCCTCCTTAACCAATGCTTCTAAGGTCCTGGCTCTGACCTACATTGGTGCCTGACTCCCTGAAACTCCCAGGAAGAAGAACGGTTGACTCCCTCCATGGAGCAGGCTGCATACGGAGAGCAGCCACGTGGACCCACTGGGACCCAGGCAGAGGCAACAAGGAAAACCCTCACTCACATCCAACAGGCTTGACTTTCCATTTAGCCTCCCTCTCTGTGATGGGAATTTCACTGTCCCAGGTATTTCCCAGCACCTGTCTATGAGAATGGTGCATCTCTGCATGCCCTACCTGGTCTTGGTCCAGAGCACATGACTTCATGTGTTACAAAATATTTCCTCAGGGACTTCTTGAAATCTGAGGGTTTATGCATCAATACAGGTGGTTGCTGAGATTTACATGCTCCTGGACCGGCTTTAATTCAAGGCTGTTCAGCCATTGCAGGTGCCCTCATAGTGCAAACAGCATCGTCAGCTCCCCTGTCCCCACCCACCTTGTGGTTCTTAGTAGGCTAGGGCTCACAGGAGGATATTTCACTGGTGAAATGTTCTCTCTGCTATCAACAGAAATATTAGCATCTCCAAAAATTAGAGGGCAGGCAGGTTTCTTATTATTAGAAACAAGGTGAATAAAATTAGGGCAAAGAGGAGCAACCAGAGAGGACGAACACACAAAATGCAGTGGGCGTGGCTACTATCATGCAGTGCTCCGGGGAAAGGCAGACAGTAGCCACCAAAGCAAATGTCACTCTCTACAGCCAAATTATGAACACTGGATGTGCAGAGGACTAAGTGTAGCCAGACTAATAAAATGTTATTTTTTATTGCCCAGTTTATTGACTTGACCCATTTTTCGAACCCAGAAACTTCTGAAATGTATGGTGAAAACCAGTAAGGTAGTCAGCACTTGACTAAAATATATGGTAGTGCTTCTTCCACTGCTGCCATAAAGGGACCCATGGTCACTGAATGTACCATTGAATGTACCCGGCACAGGGGAGGAAATGTCCAAAGGTTGTGAGTGCTGTTGAACACATAACTCAAGTGACAGCAATACTCAGGAATCTCAGACTTGATCATGCCTCCCCCACACCTGGGATGTTGGGTGTCTGGGCCAGTAGAGGACCAGCTGGCAGCAGGTCGGTGGAATCACCCCGTGGACAGATCCCTGGAACTGTCAGTAGAATCCCCACTCTCGTTCACCGACCTGGAGAAGAGGCCAACTAGTCACCATACTGGTAGTTGAGAGGGCCAAGGGAAAGCCTGTGAGACTTCACCTTGCTTCATTTTCTTCAAGATGGGCATTTAAAAAATAATATTATTAAGGGAAAATAGCAGAGTTAGAGCTACCCTTAATAATGCAATTTGGCGGGCCCTGACGTGTCCTCCTTTAATCTACCAATCTGGCTACTCAGCTACGGCCATCGACAAAACTCCAGGGCTCTGCCAGAAGAATGTGGACTATTACAAACTCAACAACCAGGACCCTAATGGCAGCTGTGTGCTCAACGTGGTGTACTTGCTGGGGGGCATGAGCACTGTTTCAGGCCAGTGCTATGGAGCCTCAGATCTGGTGAGTGTGGGCCTTCCATGCCTCTCAGTGGTCAGTGAGGAGTATCGGGTACCATCCACACTCACGTGTAATGGGCAATGGGATATGCAAAGAGTCCCCCGGGTTGTTTCTTCTCTGCCTGTTGGCCAACATTTCCCCAAGAAGACTGGACAATCTGCATTTTCTGAGGAACCTCACAGTATATATTATATGGCTAACATGGTTTATATGAACAAGAAGAGCCAGAGATAGGAGCACATCGAAGTCCTTGGTAAGGAGACGCAGGGCCCCAGAAGGCAGGGGACACCCTGTGAGTATCCAGGCTACCACATCAACCAGTCCATGAGTTCACTGGGGATTCCCCAGTCTATATTTTTAGATACTTTCAAAAATAAGAAAAAATTAAATGTTTTGTGTATCTTACCACAATAAAAAATCATCCATGTTGTTGTAAATGGCAGTATCTCTCTTTCCCTTTTTTAATCCTTACCCAAGGACACATTCATCAACCTTAGAGAGATGGGAAGGGCGGGAGAGAGTGAGGGAGAGAAACATCAATGCAAGAGCGAAACACTGATCAGCCACCTCTTGCATCTGCCCTGACTAGAAGAGAACTTGGAACTCAGCCGTGTGCCCTGACTGGGGCAGGGCGGGGGCTTCTTTTTCACGACTGACTTATATTCCATTGCATATGCATACCATGTTTTCTTTATGCACTAATCTGTTAGTGGACACTTGGGTTGTCCCCATATCTCGCTCATGGTGAATAATGCTGCAATGAACACAGGAGTATAGACATCACTTCGAGGTGCTTATTTCATTTTCCTTGGGTATATACCCAGATATACCAAAAGCAGAGCTACCCTGTCTGTTTTTTAATTTTTATTTTATTGATTATGCCATTACAGTTGTTCTATTTTCCCCCTTCCTTCCCCTCCACCCTGCACACCCCCTCCCCCACCATTCCCCCCTTTAGTTTATGACCACGTGTCTCAAGTTCTTTAGATTCTATATTTCCCCTACTATTCTTGCCCTCCCCCTATTTTCTACCTACTGTCTGTGCTACTTATTCTCTGTACCTTCTTCCCCCTTCTCCTTCGCCCACTCCCCCTGTTGCTAACCCTCCATGTGATCTTCATTTCCATGTTTCCGCTCCTGATCTAGCTGTCCTTTTAGTTTGCTTTTGTTTAAGGTGTGGTTCTTAATAACTGTGAGTTTGCTGTCCTTTCACCGTTCATCTTTTTTATCTTCTCTTTCTTAGGTAAGTCCCTTTAACATTTCATATAATAAGGGATTGGTGATGATGAACTCTTTGAATTTGATCTTATCTGAGAAGCACTTTATCTGTCCTTCCATTCTAAATAAAAACTTTGCTGGATAGAGCTATCTTGGATGTAGGTCTTTGGATTTCATGACTTGGAATACCTCTTTCCAGCCCCTTCTTGCCTGTAAGGTCTCTTTTGAGAAATCCGCTGACAGTCTGATGGGAACTCCTTTGTAGGTGACTGTCCCCTTAGCTCTTGCTGCTTCTAGGATTCTCTCCTTCATTTTAATCTTGGCTAATGTAATTATGATGTGCCTTGGTGTGTTTCTTCTTGGGTCCAACTTCTTTGGGACTCTCTGAGCTGCCTGGATTTCCTGGAAGTCTATTTCCTTTGCCAGATTGGGGAAATTCTCCTTTATTATTTGTTCAAATAAGTTTTCCACTGGTGGCTGTTCCTTTCTCCCTTCTGGTACCCCTATAATTTGGATGTTGGAGCATTTAAAGATGTCCTGGAAGTTCCTAAGCCTCTCCTCATTTTTTTGAATTCTTGTTTCTTCATATTTTCCTGTTTGGTCATTTTTTCCTTCCTTCTGGTTCAGTCCCTTGATTTGAGTCCCAGTTTCCTTTCCATCACTATTGGTTTCCTGTGCAATTCCCTTCATTTCAATTAGTTCAGCCTTCATATGTTCCTCTAATTTGTGACTAAAATCAAACCAGTTCTGTGAGCATCCTGATCACCAGTGTTTTGAACTGTGCATCTGAAAGTTTGGCTATTTCTTCATTGCTTAGAGTTATGGGCTCTGGGGCTTTGAAATCTTCCTGAGCCATTTTTGGTCTGTTCCGGCCGTTAAGTATGAGGAGCGGAGCCTTAGGTGTACACCAGCGCGGGGCTGCCCAGGTCACTGGGTTGTGACGTTATATGTGGGGGAGGGGTCAGAGCGTGGAAATGGCATCCTCCTCTGCTGCCTCCCTCCACTGGGGCCTGCTCGGTCCTGTCTCACCGCCCACTCCCTCGCCCGTCTATCTGCGCAGGAATGCGCGACCACAGTCAACCCATCGCCCTGCACCCTCGCTGGGTCGCTGGTCACTCACTGGGTCACTCAGTGGGTGAGCCCTTTGCAACCCCACGCCTGGGATCCAAGCGCCTGAGTCTGTCTGACCAAGTTTTCCTGTGCAAACCCACTCCACCAGCTGCTGGCTTTGCCCCTCTTACCTGTTAAGCTGAAGAATTTGTTGTTATCAGACTTCTGAAAAGCTCAATTTTCTGTGTTCTGACTGTGTTTTCTGTTGCTAATATTTTATTGTCTTTAAACTTGGTTGTGTGAGAAAGCCCGGCGTCTCCACCTATGCCTCCATCTTGGTGGAAGTCCCCACAAATATATACCCTGTCTTTTTTTTTAAAGCCTTCCAGAAGTTCTATACTATGTTTAGATTGTGTTTTACTTACTAGGACTTTGTCACATAGGAGACAAACCTGGTGAAGTTTTAGAGGCCTGTCCTGTCACTGAGGTTCCTAGGGTGGCATTAGTCCATGACATGACAGGACACGCTCTCCAGAGCAGGAAACATGATTGCGTTCCATAGTGCTCACCCTCAGTAGGGAGCTATGCACTTAGTTGGCCTTCAGCTTCTGGAAGCCCATGTTCCACTGACAGAAATACTGTTCCACCAGATTACCAGGTGACACTGAGGTTTAAGGTGGCCCAGAGCACACAAGTGCTCTGAAGCTGTGACACGCAGGGTGTTGACACATGAGTCCTATGACCTACTGACAGAGATACACACACACACACACACACACACACACACACAGCAAGTATTTGGCAAGCTCTGGGAGAAAAACTCCACTATAGTCTTTTAGTTTTCCAGAGCAGTGGTAAACTAAACACCATTAAGAAAGAAAGAGAAGAAATAAATAAATTCTGAAATGCTGCTAGGCTCTGGGAGAGACCAAGCACCTGGCCAGGGGCAGTCAGCTACCTCTGTGGCGAGGCACCCACACTGCTGGGTGTGATCCTGAGGAACCTGAGCTGAGGAAGCAGGAGAATCCAAGACCTTAGCCTTGCTACTCAATACAGACGCCTACGATGTGTGGAGTGAAAAGAGAGTCAGTAACTCATTCGGGCCTTCCCTCGCCCAAATTCCTCCACCGAGTTTCTGCCTGAGGAATCATAGGCCCTTCATCTGACCTACAGAGACAACTAAAAGCCCCAGACCAGAGGAAAGAGGGGTTGCAAACTCTGAAAGTCCTGCAGGTGTGCATCTGTCCATTGGTGACATTTTCACTATGGACACTAGAGGGGGCTGTGGGTCAGTGCCTGGAAAAGCAGGCTCAGCTGTAAAATGGCCCTATAGGCCCTGGGTCCCACTACCACGTGGTCACTTACGTGGAACAGCTCAGTGGCTGTGACCACACTGCCCAGCACCCCTGGGAGTGGAGCTCGTTTTCATGGCAGCCCCACCCCCACATGTGGCAGGCGTTATAATGAGAGCTGTGCAGGCTGACTCTGTGCTGTGGGGTCTTGAGAAGCACAGCAGTGAAGCGTCTCCACCATGGCCTGGGCTCCTGTCCTGCTCACACTTCTGGCTCACTGCACAGGTCAGGGGAGACTCTCTGGGCTGGGGGTCGGGGGAGAGTGAGAGAGGCCACACGGCACCTTCAAGACACCTGTCCCCATTCCTGACCTTTGGTCTCTCACCTGTTTTCAGGGGCCACATCCCAGGCTGTGGTGACTCAGGAGGTTTTACTGTCCACAACTCCTGGGGGGACGGTCACACTCACCTGTGCCTCCAGTGCTGGGGCCGTCACCACGAGTAACTACGCCTGCTGGGTCCAACAGAAACCCTTCCAGGGACCCCAGGGTCTGATAGGTGGTACCAGTAGTCGGGTACCAGGGGTTCCCGCCAGGTTCTCCGGCAGCCTGCTTGGAGACAAGGCCGCCCTCACCATCACGGGGGCCCAGGCTGAGGACGAGGCTGAGTACTACTGTGTTCTGTGGTTCAGCAACCATTGCCACAGTGACAGATGCAGGGGGGGAAGTGAGACACAAACCCCATGCTCCAGGCACCTTCTGACCCTGAACATTTCCTTTCTGTGTCTGCAAAGCTGAACACAAGGCCCAGGAAATGTGTGTGCCATGTGACAGGGACGTGAATCTTTGGGGACCAGAGGGCAGACTGTTGTTGAACACCATTCAGACAGCCCCCCATGACCCCACCTCCTGGAGTTCACGCTCTTGTGTGAGCCCCTCCCTTGAGTGTGGGCTGCACTGACTGAAGGGGTGGTGAGTGCGAGGATTTCGGGATGATGGAGGGAAAAGGCAAAAAGCACTGTTACGAGATGGCAAAGCACAGAGAGAGGTCTGTTTGGGCGGCACTTAGAAAGGTTAGGTGAGAGGTGAAGGCCCTCAGAGCTGTAAGTAAACCTTTGGGTACAGTGACACAGGGCCAACACTCAGAGAAGAGGGTGGAGAACCCCCAGGTGGGAAGGGAATCCCTGAAGGGCTCTGTGTCTGCCACCTGCCTCTCAGATGCACAGCCAGGCATCTCTGGGTCAGACGGCGACACAGGGAAGCAGTGGATTGGGGTTAAAGCCCACCAAGCATTTTCTCATCTGTAACTAGCCCTCACTGAGTGCAGTCTCATGGGGTGTGCAAAGCAGGCAGGCTCTAAATGGATACACGTATGTTTCTTTGGTCTCCATTTAAAACATCTGGATGTGTCAAGATTTGATTTCAGTTGCAGGCAGGTTTAAGCTAATGGCCGTAGCATGCTGTGAGGAAGTAAACGATGTAAGGGAAGAGATACAGAGACATCTGCAACCCGCCATATAACAACAGAGTTCTAACAAATAGGTCACAGAACCGAGATGGAATGTCCCCTCTGATACTAGCTTAGAGAAAGGGAGGGGCCTGTCTTGGTTGCTTGTCTTGATTTCTCTTGAATTGCTTGTCCTGGGTGAAGCAAGGTACCCTCCCTAAGTGACCGCACGAAGAAGGCCACCTGGTGAGGTACCAAGGCCTGCGATAGCCGTGTAAGAAAGCACAGGCAACTGCTCCAGTCCAGCCCTTGCTGTCTGCGGCCCCAACTGACCACTCACCTGTGACTAATCACTAAGCACTTAGCAAGCTCTTCTGCCGTTCTGGTTCCACTCCCGGCGCCCAGTCCTCAGCATCCTCATGCCATAGGTATCATTTATTATTTTAGGTACAGGTTGATATGAACATGCGCTTTAATTCTTCCCTTCTTTCCTCCTTTCCTTCTTCCTTTGTTCTCTCTCATGCTTTTCACCATCCTTCCTTTTTACTTTTTACCCTCATTTCTGCTAATAATAAATCTGCACATTAATTCCATAGTCTTCATTCCCATTTCTTTTATATGTTCCCATTTATTGATCTAGTTCAACAAGTATTTACTCAATACCCACTATGAGTCAGGCCATGTTCTAGTGCTGAGCATACAGACCAAGGACCTCATGGAAAATATGTGCTAAGAGGGAGGCACAGACCAGAAAGACAAACTGTGTAGAAGGTGGGTAAGCACTGAATAAAGCAGAGGACGGAAGTAAGGAATGAGAGGGATGCAATTTGAAATAATTTGGTTGATATAATACTTGTGCAAAAATGACGGTGGGGATGGCAATCAGTGCCTCTATTGGTGCAACAAATGCTCCCAACACTTTGTTACCACCATTATTCTACTTAAATACCCAAGAACATTGCACTTATTTCAAATCTCCTTCTATTTCATTAGATTCGTGTTGTTAAAATGCCGAGTCAACAACTTTTTACAGTGTGTGTGTATTGTTACAGGTGTCTGATTACTTCTGTGACTGTTCCACAGGGGTCTCACCTATTCAGGTTAAAAAGGTACAAAGGGAAGGCACTAAAGCCCAAGACGTAGTGTGTGTTGCTGCCAGGAGCAGAGCCCCGGTTTCACAGTGCAGTGAAGTCTACCCTCTTCCGCTGCTTTATCCCACCGGAGGGACTATAGGCCCCACCCCCATCTCCCTTTACCTCCTCCTGAGATCAGTATTTACAGCTTGCTTATCTTTATTTTCTTGTGAATGTAGGCCCTACAGGAGGTTGAGGAGGGAAGGAAGATCTCTGCTGCCCTGTTGTTAGGTTGCAGATTCAGTGTGGCCTGAGCTAGGGATAGACTGGCATGCAAAAGAGAGGCAGCTGTGAAAGGGCTGCCTATGACCCTGGGGCTGGGAGGTCAATGGTGTGGGAGCCGTGGAGGGAAAACATGGGCACCACTGACCTGTTCATAATCGGGAATGAGTTGCTTTTTTGACTGTCAGTCTGCACTCTCCCACATGTTCCTTTGAAGTTAAGTAACATTGAAAAGGATGAGTATGACATAAGGAAAGAAATAAATGGCCACCGTAAAAATTGTTTAATAAGCTCACCACTTGGAAGTGACCTTTGCACATATTTTGACGATATATACTGTTGTCGGTGGAAATCAGACTCTTCCACAGGATTCACAGGATTACGAGAAAAGCATTTCACGGACCTATGCACGGGAGATTGTGATGTGGCAAGATGATTTATTCAGGTAGAAATCGGCCCCTGTGTCCCATTTCTCTCCATCCCACCACAGAAAAGTCAAGGCGAAAACAACGGCAGTACCCAGAGTTTGTTTCTTGTTAAAGTGTAGTCCTTTGGAGCCCATGCAGTCCCCCTGTGGGCCCTGGGAGCTGCAACCCACATGGTCACATGCTCCTAGGTGAGAGAGAATGCACCAACACAAACAGAAGGGTGAGTGTGGGTTGAGAGAGAGAGAAAGAGAGAACTTTTTTTGTTCTGGGATTATATTTTCCCAGGTTTGGGGAAAAACCAAGCGTTTTTTCAAATTAGCCAATCAAGCTTCCCAAGCTTTTTTGGGCTGATTTTCAGGTCCACCCCCTAGTTAGACCAACAAGCTTCGGTCAAGCGCCTTCACCTCTGCCATTGACTTCGGGCGCATGCGCTTACCTCCCTCTGCTCTCCCCGACAGTCTGGTGCTGGAGGGAGAGCAGTGCTCCTGGGAATGTTACCTGTGTTCCCAGGATGGAGTCTCCTGGGCAGCGGTCCCCTGGAAAGTGTGAATGAGTCTGTAAATGCTCTAGCTTCCAGGCTAGGGAAGCGGGCTCCTGCTCCTCAGGTTCCCTTTACTCCCTTTCTTGTTAGTAATGAGCTAACTCCCTATGGTAACCATTCCAGGTTTTTGTTTGTTTTCTAGTTCCTATATGAGATGTTAGTTAGGCAGGGGCAGGGTGAAGGGTTAGGGTAGGAAGTAAGAAAGGGAGAAGGGTCAAACGGCAATGTATCTTGTAATCCAGTTTCCCATTTACTGATACAATCAACATCTCTACGCACTTTGAAGTATTCTTCACCTGTTTAAATCATTACTTATTCAGAGCACGATACAGGTTTTATGTGTTTTCTCTATTATGTATTGCATTGTTGAACTTTTGAACTACTTCTATTCCTATAATGGCAGTCATTTCCTTTGTAAAAACTCCTAAATTTCTCGCTTAAAACAGTAAGCTAAATTCTGTGCAGATCTCAGTCTTTTGCCTCAGAGCAAAATGCAAATAATAATAAAGTTTAATAATAAGCATCTCCCACATTTTGCAACTCACAAAGTAATTTACTTCCTGCCTTGTACTTAAAGTTGAAGCCCCTCCAAGGTGCATAAAATTCATGAATACCTTCCAGGGTCTAGAATGCCATTTTGGTTGACATGACCAGATGACCTGCTGACAACGGTATAGTTTAAATGTCTGCTAAAGCATCAGAAGAGCCTATAATTCCCAAGCCAGGATCGCTCACTCGCTCTCTCTCTCCCCCACACATACACACCAGAAGCTACCAAGGAGAACTTGTACAATACCTCAACATAAGCTTCAATTCTCTCCCTGATGAGCAGTGTGAGAAGATATTGCTTGGTCCTAAATCAGGACAGCTTGTGCTCCTCAGCTTTTAAATGCTCCAGGTTTCCCTTCCCATCTGGGTCCCCCAAGCCTAACCCACCAGCTGGACTGGCAGGGTTCTTTATTATATGTTTGCATTTTCTATTTAGAATGCTCTAAAGTAAATTATTTAAAATAAACATCACTTTGAACCAGCAGTTTATTAAAATTGAGAGTCAAAGTAAATAACCTGAAGTCAGATGGTCATGAATACAATTTTTTTAGTCACTCAAAATACTCAGATTAACAAGTAAGACCAAGTACCACTGAAATTGAAATGCAGACAATACAGTGGATTTCAACAATAATTATAGAAAGAAAAACAAATAGCAACAAGCAAAGAAAAGATAAGCAATGAATGTGGGTTGGCCTGGGAAACAAAGTGGAGATGTCAAAAAAAAAAAAGTTTAAACCAGAGTAATTTGTTAAATGAGTAAGAAGGGTACCATGCTTCCTTGGCCTAAAGAAGTCACAAGTTGGGGGCACTGTGAGTCTTCTCAAAAACCTGAAGGAAGTTCAGGTTCAAGTGGTTCAAGTTAATGTACTGGACACTGAAAGCGTACAGCAGTCATTTCCTCCCACAGAGAAAACCCAGAGTTCAGAGCCGCCCAACCTCCCCTGGACAATGAGGCTGTGCCCAGGACTGAGCACCCAGAATTTCGAGGTGGTGGTGGGTAAGGGCTTAGATTTGCATAAAGCATCATACAAACATCAGCCTTGACCAGAAGAGGCAAAGCAGTTTGAGAGAGCCATCAGAGGGGCCGGCACTGACTGTGGAGCCAGTGTGTCTGTGGAACATCCACACCATCACCTAGATTCTTCTTCTCTTCTTCCTCACTCACTGCCCAGGCTCGTGAAAATTTCAGAGAGCAGGCTTGAGAGTGATCCTTCTGTCTTCCTTCCTCATTCTTAATTGGATGTACATTTTTGTCTGTTTGTTTCAGGGGTGTCTTCTCAGGCTATGGTTACTCAGGAGTCCTCACTGGCTGGGGGGGACAGTCACTCTCACCTGCAGCTCAGTGCTGTAGTCACCAGAGAGGATCCGCAATAGAGCCAGAAGAAGCCTGACCAAGTTTCAAGGACACTGATTTATTATACAAAAGCAAACAGTCATGCACCCTAACTCACTTCTCAGGTTCCCTACTGGAGGCTAAGCTGCCCTCACCTTCTCAGAGGCCCAACCCAAGGACCAGGCCGAGCACTACTGTTTGCTGGTGAATCTGGGCGCTTGCCTCGGGGAGAGACCCTGATGAGGAATGGTGAGGCGTGAATCTGCCTGGGTCTACATCTGGGATCACCTGAATTGAATAGCAAATGGACAGACATTTTAGCTCTCAAGGCAATCTAAATACTAGGAAAAGAAAGTTCAGAGAAGGAGGCTAAAATGATTCAGGGAGTATATTTGGAGAAGATGGATCTAGAGAAAATAGAACCCAAATATTTTGTCAATCCATAGGGGACAATTTGAAGCTACACTACATGAAGAGTTCACAATCAATTTTTTTTCCAAAAAAAGCATCTCTTGAAGATATACTTCTGACTGCTAGTAGCAAAGAAAATGAGCTCCTCATTTTATATGGAGGTTCACTGCATAAAATCTGGAAGTTTTTTTTAACAGTTTTTTAAAACCTGGAAGTTTTTTTTCCTTAACCTGTAAAGACCAAAATAGTTCAAAAGTTGGATTACTATAGAAGTTACTATATTTTAGTCTTTTTTCTTCAAATATTTTCTCCAGATCACAAAGTATAAACAAATTTATATTCTGCTAGTTTTATTACATAATACTGCAATCTTGAAATTTTTGAGTATTTAAATTATTTCCACATTTTATAAGTACAAGCTAAAAAATCTGAATTTTCTTGTGTGCTAAATTTTTTTATACATGAGCATCAATTATGGGAATTTTTATTGAATTTATAACATCTATGAAAAATGTAGTATTATTGCTTTTTCTATACATTTTTGAAAGGTTTATACCAATTGACTCCTTTCATCACCCTCTCATTGGCACAGACTTTGTAATTCCTACAATATTCATCAATAAGATACCACTGTTTTAATTTCCATTTCTATGTTTGCTGTTGAGATGGAGTATTTTGCATTTATTTATTAACCAATTATAATTTTTCTTTGTGAAACAGCCAGGATTTTTCTCTTTATAATAATTTTATAGTGATGCATTAGAAATTTTTCTTAGTAATCTCTAGAAAAGCTTCAAAAATATCTTAATTATTCCTTTAAACATTTCAGGCAATGGTTCTGCCAGTTTGTCTGCCATAAAACATTGTAAACATGTTACATTGTCCAAAAAAAGGCAAAAACTGTAATAGAAATCAGTTACCTACAAAAAGAAGATAAAGCCCTGGCTGGCATAGCTCAGTGGATTGAGCAAGGGCCTGTGAACCAAAGGATCGAAGTTTGATTCCCAGTCAGGGCACATGCCTGGGTTGCAGGCCAGTTCCCAGCAGGGAATGCACAAGAAGCAACCATAAGTTGATATTTCTCTCCCTCTCTCCTTCCCTTCCCCTCTAAAGATAAATAAATAAAATTGTTTAAAAAAAAGAAAATAAATCATCTGGAAGGCTAAAAAAGAATCTAAGCTGTTACACTTTCAGATGTTTGAACAATGTGAATATATTATGTATTCAAAGTTTTTAAATTTATGTACTTAATTCTAAAAAAATCTCATCTCAAACTGGTGTCAACCACAATGGCAAACTAGAGGGTGGGAAGGTATCACCACAGCCACTAACTAGGTTTTATCTCAATTATTTGTGGAATGTTATAAAACTCCCCATCATCCCATCTCCCTGTGGTAGCCTTCCAGATGGCCCCCAAGGGTTCCCTGCCCCCTGCTATTCTTGTGGTCCACTTTTCTGTTATATCAAGGCTGGTCTGTGTGACCAACAGTATACAACAGTAGTGATGGTATTTCATCTCTGAGACTCAGTTGCAGCTTCTTCCTTGCTCTTAGATCACTAACTCTGACAGAAGCCAGATGATATGTCTTGAGGAGCACATGACAAGGAACTAAGGCCTCCTGCCAGCAGCCAATCAAGTTTAAAAGTTGATTGTGTTAGTCCATTCAAGCTGCTCTAACAAAATATCAAGGATCAGGTAGCTTATAAACCATAGAAACGTATTGCTTACAGTTGAGGAGGCTGGGAGTCAAAGGTCAAGAGTGCCAGCATGACCAGGTGAGGGCCCTCGTCCAGGTCACAGACTTCTCACGGCATCATCACATGAAAAGGGGGAAAGAGAGCTCTTCGATATCTCTTCTATGAGTAGTAATCCCACTCGTTAAGATTCCACCCTCATGACCTGATCACCTCCCAAAGGCCCCACCTACTAATATCACCACATCTAGGGGTTAGAATTTCAGCATGAATTTGGCAGGGTTGGGGGGGGGGCATAAACAGACCATGGCACTAATCCTCCAGCCTGTCAAGCCTTCAGACAATTGTAGCTCCAACCAACATTTTAATTGCAACCTCATCAAAGCAGTAAAGCCAGGAACACTGACTTAAACCAATTCCAGATTCTTGGCCCTTGAAAAAAATCCCAAGATTTTTTAAATAAAATAAATGTTTGTTGTTTTAAACTGTTAAGTTTGGAGTAATATTTTATATAGTAACAGATAACCAATACAGATTTTTGGACCTGGAGGGGCATGCTGATGTAACATTGTACCTAAAACATGGAAGTGTTTTTGGAACTGGGCGGTGTGCAAAAGCCGAAAGGACTCTGAAGAGTTAGTATAAGCCTTAGTGGGAATAAACAAAAAAACAAAAACAAAAAAACTGGACTTTGACTTTGAGACAGCTCTACTGTAGCTTAAAAAGAAGTGAAGAACATGTTACTAGAAAATTGAGAGTTATGTAGTGGCTGAAAATTTAGTAACAGCGCCTGTAGTGATATAAAAAGTAGAAAATGTACGTAATTGAGTCAAAGGTGAAACTCACTTACCTTTCCCTTGGACTGAACTTCGTGTCTCCCTTCTAATAACAGAATAGAATCTTAGTGTCTCCCTTCTAATAGAATATCATAGAAATGACAAGTGAAACTTCTGAGACTAGGTCATAAAGGCATTGCAGACGCCTTGCTCACTCTTGGACACTTGCTCTAGAAGCCAGCTAGCTGTGTCTGGAGAATGCCCAGGTAGCCCAGTGGAGAGGCTCACGTGGAGGAATTGAGGCTTTCTCCCAACAGCCAGCATGGAACCAGTTTCCTCTCATCAGCCATGCGAGTGAGCCATCTTGGAAGCAAATCCTTTGAGCCCCCGTCAAGGCTCCAGGTGATTGCAACTTCATGAAACCCTGATGCAGAACAACTCTGCTAAGCTGCTCCTGGGTTCCTAGCTCTGAGACACAGCAAGAGGTAATAAATGTTTCTTTAAGCTGTTAGTTCTATGGTAATTAATTATACATCAATAGACATCTCACTCCCAACATTAAGCTCTGTCTTTAACCCAGTGGCTCTTCCTGTTACAGGGACATATTTTAGCAAGATTCCTGCTGGATCAGTTTAGGGAAAATCTCCACCCTTTATAGCTGATCAAATTCCTCATCACCCTGGCTTGTCTTCAGTATAATCCTGTCAAATTGGTTTGGCCAGAATCTACCTCACCCCTGAAAATTACCTCTTGGTAATTTTCCATCCACTGACACCCGCTCTGCTCCTGGCTATAAATCCCCCCAACTTTGCACTTCGTGGAATTAGTTAAGCTCAGGCTCTCTCACAAACCCTCATTTTATCTAGTGTTATACTAGTCCCTCCCTGAATAAAATTTTCCTTACCATCTTTAACAGTGTCAAGAATAACATTTTAACATTCCCAAGTTTTGTTACTAGGAATTATTCTCAAACTAGTATTTTCATACCTTTACCTTTTTTATACTATATTCATTTTGAGGGACAAATTTTTAGATTAAAATATTTCATAGCTTCACCATAGAAACAAGAAAGTCATTTTAAAATAATTCATGTAGTAATTTGCAAAGGATGTGTATATACAGACATGTCAGTGTATACACATACACATACCCTCCAAGAAAAACATTCTCAGTAAAACTATAAATTAAGGCTAAAACAGCCTGCAAATGTTACTGGAATTAACTTACAAAAAAGGTATGGAGAATTAAAACTCTAATAAAACTGAAAATATGCATCAAAATATTTGGGTTCAGACAAACCTATAAACAAAGTTAGGCATTATTAAATCCTTTTCTTTTAATTTTTAAAAAGATTTTATTTATTTATTTTAGGAGAGAGTGGAAGGGAGGGAGAAAGAGAAAGAGAGAAACACCCCCAACCAGGAACCCAGGCGTGTGCCCTGAAGGGGAATTGAATTGACCCTCCTCTGGGTTCTCAGGCCAGCACTCAATACACTGAGCCACACCAGCCAGGACTTAAATCCTTTAATACAAAAACAAAACAAAACAACAAAAAAAAACTTTAAAAAATAAAAAGCCATAAAAAAGAACAACCCTTAAAAAGTAGGTGTATAATGAATCAAGATAAAAATATTTAGAGAATAAAATCAAAACTACTTGGGATAATAAATCAAGACTTGCTTCTTGGAAAAAGTAAACCAGAAATATTGATAAAACTGTGGCAAATCTAATGAGGGGGAAAGAAAATACATTTCAACATTAGAAATGAGAAAGGGAATAACATGCTGAGGGGGGAGGACAGTATTCAACCCCAAGTGGAACTAACAGAAAAGTTGTGAATCCAGCCAAGCAAAACCCTGGGTCAGTAAAGGAAAAGTAAATGATTATCTCAATAAATGTCATAAACTATCCAATAAAACAGTTCTCTTTATTTATTTAAATAACAATTCTCTTTAAAAATTCTAAACAGAAATTCCTTAAACAGTATACTCATTACCTTTAATGGTAAGCATTTCTCATTAAAACCAAGATTAAGAAAGTCTATTTTCATATCATCGTTCAGATGTTCTGGCCAATACAATCAAAGTCCAAAGAGTTTACATAGTGGTACTAAAAAATAAATAAATAAACTAAAAACATGCCATGTTACTGATGAAAAGACATACGAAAAAAGCATTTTTTCAAAAGAACATTTTATTACTATAATTGCTACTTACATTTTTTGGCAACAATAATAAACTTTATCTGAAAGAACAAGCAAGCAAAATAGACAGGGAAATTCACAAGAGGTAATTACAAAATAGTAATCTTGACTGCTATTCAATATATTTGTAAACAAAAGAAAGTGACATTGCCTTTAAAAAATATAGAGGTATCAATAGAAAAACAGAGAAAGCTCCTGAAGGAACTCAACTCACTATATTAATTTTCTTTTGGTTGCAGGCACAGAAATGGACTCAGGCTAGCTCAATTCTTAGAAGCAAAGCCCTTAATGATTATCCCTTCCCAGCTTTTTGGTGAAAACCTAGGAACTTTAACTAGATCAGAGAGAGAAGGAAGGAGAGGCATAAAGTGTCTTTATGGGAAGAAAAGGGATGAGGGTCAAATTTTATTCAGTGTCATTTTAAGGACATTGACAAAATCCAATGACTCAAAGAAAATGTCCAATAATTAATTAATTGAGGTAGCAAACCATGCAGGTTTGGGGGAAGAGCTTTCTAAGACAAAGAACAGCAGTTGTAAAGTCTTTGGATTGGAAAGAAATGTGATTTGCTTGAGGAGAAGCAAGACCAGTGTGTCAAAAATAGTGCATCACTGGGAAAAATGGTAGAGTACCATGGTACAGAATGAAAGAGAAGAGGTGGGCAGGGCCCGTATCACTGAAACCTTGGCAATAAATAACAACTGCACTCCTTAGGGGCATATTTTAGTAAAAGAGCAAACAGCAGGAACAGTTGATAAAACTAAGCAACAACAAACACACAGAACTAAAACAGTTCATATTTTTACTATCAAAACAGAATAAGGGAGATAAGTATGCAAAGTCTGAAGCTCTAATTATACAAAGGAGCTTCCACCTGACAGCAGAACAAGTAGAACACACGCATAAACACATTCTCTACACCTAAGAAAAAGGTTCAGACTAAAATTTTAGCAAAGTGCCTTGGTCCAAGCAAACTAACTGAAAAGGCTTAGTTAAATGTTCAAAGTGCAAATCAAATCAGTCAAGCAGTGAGCAAACTGATACAATGGAATCTACGTTATACTCACAGCTACACAGTTGTCTGCAGTTTTTTTCTCCTGAAATTCTAAGAGGAATGCTAAACTCTTAATGATTATCACTTCCCAGCTCTTTGTGAAAGCTTAAGGAATTTAATTAGATTAGGGAGGAAAGAAAGGAGTGGGGAGAGATAAGGTGCCTTTAAGGAAGAGGAGAAAGCAAGGGAAAAAAGATGTCTCCTGGCTTGGATCTCAGATCCCTTGAATGTGCACAGAAGCTGCCAGGTACCTGGGTCAGGGGTGGGAGAAGGAAGGCACCAGAATATACCGAGGAAGACTCAACCCTGGGAACCCACAGAGGCAGCCAAGGCTGCTGCTATTAAATAAATTCTCAGAGGGTACTCCACAGTTCTGTGGAGAAGCCCTTGGAAATGGCAAGGAAAAAAGGTCTCCCACATATCAGAAAGGTGGACAGGTTAGATGAAGAGCAGCAATTCTACAACCTAATACTTACTGAAAAAAGGGTCATTTCTTGCACATTGGAATGGGTCAAGTAACATTCAAACAGTGTTAACTTCATAAAGTGGAAAATTATACACACAAGAGAATAACTGTTCAATGTAATACATTCATGTCCAACAGGCAGGATGCAAAACTGCAAACTTCACATGTTCAATTAGGGTGAGATACATGAACAGAAAAAAAAATACAAGAAAATGCCCTACAATCAGCTTAAGTTTTAGTCAGTCATCTGGGCTATTTTTATCCACTATACCTAGTGTTCTTGGACAACCCCCATTCCAGCTTAACAGAACTAAATTGAGCTCTCAGTCTGTGAACTTGACAGATACAATCTGTTTGGCCCTTTCCAGTTAAAATTATGGGTCCAGTACATTTCAAACTATAGATGCCAAAGCTTTTTTCCCTTGGGAAACTTCACTTCTTTACTGCTGTGGCTGTGAGGGACATAGTTCATTCTGACCGAAGGCCAGGAGAAAGGAGAAGGGAGGGAATATATCAAATTCCCCTGCGGATCACTAAACATAGGTCCACTGGCACCAAGCACCATTCTATTAACTACCTCTGCTTCTCCAGCTGAAGTCAGTGATACACTAGTTGTTTGATGTCTGCAGGGACCCCTCACCAAATACAGGCATTCCATTGTAATGGTCTTGCTTTCCTGGATGTATATGGGCTAGGTAAAGATACCCTGAAACAGAATTCCTTATGCCTTAGCTCCAAGACACGTAAATGTGTACCCCTCTCTCAACTGGACAAAAGAGCCACTGCTGTCCACTGACTAACTTCCCACTTTCTGGTCCCATTCACACCACAGCTTCTTGCTCAACTTCTCCACATTCAAGCTTTCGGAGCCAAGTTTATTTTAGGCTAGCACAACAGAGGCACTTCTGGGAGTTCAGCAGCAAACAGGACTATGCCATAACAAAGCCATCCCAATTTGACTAGAGGTAACATTAAAGTCTTCAGGGTATGGAAAAAGTAGAAAATAAAATTAGACACTTAAACTCTCTATATACAGGCAGAGGTTACACACTCACAAGTAACATGAAATAGCAAAATAATAAATATGTTTTCAACTTCTTTCTTTCACATACATACACACACACAAGCACCTTTTATGAGTTAAGCCACATCCAGTCACATAAAATCTAAGTAATACATTTTAAAATAACATCTCAAAATTTGTATCAAATAATACCATATTTCATGAATTAAAAAACTCATATTTAAGCTATTAAAGAATGTATGGTTTATATTTTTTTGTTTATGGTATCTCTGACTTTCATTAAAATACTCGCTTTAGTTTTCCTGAAATTGGGATTCACAAGGTTTTCTTTTTTTAATTCTACTTTAGGCCCTGAGGGGTGATGATTCAGAATCAGATGTGCTCACAGTAATGGATGCCACCTCCACTGACCCTGGTTGAAGAGGTTCCAGTGATACTTGAATAACAACTTTAGTTTCAGGAGGCAACCCTTCTAGTTGCTTAGGCTTCTTAAACATTTGATGACACCGGGTCTTGTGCTCCATTTTCTCCTTGAAAGTTAAAAACTGTAGTCGGCATTTGGAACATTGATGAAAACTTTTTTCCCAGTGTCCTCTATAATGACACATGTAGGGTGTTGCCGTTTTGAAAATTTTGAGACAAAATGGACAGAGCAAATTCTTAGTGCTTTCATGGCATGTTCTGAAATGTGTTTCCACATCAGCAAAGACCGACGATCTGTAACTGCAAACCTGGCACACATAGGGCATTTCGCCAGGCTTGTGATTATCCTTCATGTGCTGTAAGAGAAACTGATCTGTTTCAAATGACAATTCACAAATTCGACAGACAGCAGAGGGCTCCTGGGCAGTGTGCACACTTCCAATGTGACACTGTAGCTGAAAGACAGTGGGAAACTGCCGGTGGCAGTGCTGGCAGGTGGTGTGGGTTTTCCAGTTGTCACACCTCTGCTTCTCAAGTTCCAAATGATGCTTCATGTGATTCATAAACTTGACATTTTTTAGAACTTTCAAGCAGCTAAGGCATTTAAAGGTTGTGTGGGTCTTTTTTTCTGGCTGCCCATTTCCTTTATGCTGTCCATAGTAAAAGTCATGAAGTAACACGATCAGATTTCCTTTCTTGGGATCAACAGTCTTGTTTTGACTTGCTAGACTTGAAAAGTCTGTTTTTGTCTGTCTATTTTCTCTAACAGGATTTGTAGTATTGAAATGGACACTGTCCTTTGGATAAGCTGTTGGAAAAGGTGCTCTGTTCTGAATAGGGCTTAATGAGGTATGAACACCATTTGAGGGTGTGGTCTGCTGAGGAATAATTGTATGAAAAATTCCTGAAGAGGATAAAGCTGAAGAATGTCCCCCTGTGATTCCATTACTGAGTTTAGGCCTTTTGGGATTTATGCTGTTTACTTCAGAAGTTGAAAGTTGCTTTGATGCACAACTTCCTACAGAAAGTGCTGCTCCTACTGGGTGCTGCAATGAACTTGTGAATGTAATCAAAGGAGAACATAACTCTGAAGAGCTATTATTAGGCACAACATATGGTGAGTTACCTTTACAATCAGGTTTAGACAAAGGCTCAGTGATAATAATAGGACTATCTGTTAATCTTGATTCAGATTCAGAAACTGGCAAGACAGTCACTGCTTCTGATGTAGGGGTGACATGACGACTTACAGGCCGCAATTTGCGAGCAGTATCATTTCTGCAGTAAGCATACTTTTTTCTCCTTGAACATGAACCTGGGGTGACTCTGTTCAAAATGTTTGAAACGACTGGTTTTGAATGTGAAGTCACCCCAACAAAGATCAGCTCAGCATCATCATTTACATGTTCCACTCCAACAAAGATCAGTTCTCTATCATCTTCATCTGCCTGTTTTCTTTCTTCTGTGCTCTTCTGTGGTTCTGGCCCTTGTTCTTCCTCACGTACACGTGTTGGTTCCATTTTCTATTTCTTTTTTTATTGTTGAAGGGTGTAGCCTTGTAGCACAAGTCCCAGTGCTTCCTTTATATGAACTGCCACCTAAGTACAAACAACACTACACATCAGTAAGTATAGAAAAAAAACATATTTAATTCTCTCCAAAACTCTTAGTTATGTACATCCTTATTTTACAGCTAAGGGCACTGAACATCAAAGAGGATAAATGACAGCTTAAAACTGATTATCCTGGCTGGTGTAGCTCAGTGGATTGAGCGTTGGCTGTGAACCAAAGGGTCGTTGGTTCGATTCCCAGTCAGGGCACATGCCTAGGATGCCGACCAGGTCCCCAATGGGGGTCACGTGAGAGGCAACCACACACTGATGTTTCTCTAACTCTCTTTCTCCTTCCCTTCCCCTCTTTCTAAAAATAAATAAATAAAATCTTAAAAAAAAACTATGATTACAAGTCTGTGCAACTCTAGAATCATAGCTTTGTCCTATCCTAATTATGCTCTCTTCTATTAACAAAAACTTCCAACAACTAATCATTAGGCAAAATCACAAGGACAAGTATTTTTGACAAAGGTACCATTGCATAGTGTTTAGAAAACAAGACTCAGAATCGGAAACGATAAAGCTGGAAACTAAGTCAACTTCACAGCAGCTGCAGCTTCTTTGGGAAGTTTATAACTTTAAATGTTATAAAAAGGCAAAAATTCTTAAGACTTAAGGTAACAATTCTTTTTAAAAAGCACCAACTAGTCAATGGCAGTTTGTTTTGTAGTAGAATTGAGAAAAATTTATATTAAATGCACATATTCAAGTGGATTCACACATAATACTAATACAGTAAAGTATCAAATTCAAAGAATAGACTAAGAGTACCTATACAGTTAACATAGAGTATAATTCAATGTCAAGCACTTAGAACATACAACTCTCTTGATGATCTCACGCTAACTCAAGGCCTTAATTATAACTCATTTGCTGATGTCTCCTAAATTTCTCCCTCCAGACCTTACTTCCCCACTGAACTTAAATCCAACAGTGCTTCCTCGCTCCCTCACCTCACCTCACTGTCTTCTCCACATAGCAGGAAAGTGATTCTGTCAAATCACATTCTACCACTGCTCAGCTCAAAACTCTCTAAGAGCTTTCTGGTTTATTCAGTAAAGGACCAAATCCCTCCAATGCCTACAAGACCATGTTTCCAACCCTGCGTATCATCCTGTAGCTATCTCGTACTCCTCACATCCACTTCATTCTAGCCACACTAACCTCCTTACTATTTCTTAAACACACAGAACACTTCTGCTTGCTTAGGGCTTTTGCATTTGCTGCCCCTCTAATATGAATCCTCACCATCCAGATATTTGCATGGCTGGCTCCTCGCTGCCTTAGGGCTCCTCGCCGCCTTAGGGCTCCATGCCAAGTCTTGCAGAGAGGTTCTCAAATACACCAACAAACTTCTAACTCATATTCCTGATATCTCTTCCCTTCCTTTACCTTCAATCCCTTAATACCACCTACGGTATTATAAATTTTATTTCTCTTGATTCTTTTCTAGTAAAATAAACTCCAAAGGGTTGTATCCCCAGCACTGGAGCTCAACAAATACATTATTTGTTAAATGAGTTAATAAATAGTATGTATTAAGAACTTTCTTTTGTAGAGCACACTGTGCTCCATTAATTCAATGTTTTCTATGAATTTACTTTGAGAACCTTGTCCACAACAGAAATCCTATAAGTCTTTAATATAAGTCTTTAATCCTATAATACTTTAAATAAAGTATTTAAAGCTATTACCCCATTACAAACATTTTTTGCTACAATCTATAATAAAAATAAAATTTACATGGCAACCAACTACACAAACATATATACATAATAATTTCCTTTACCACATGGGATGCTTATTCTAGTATTTTCTATTTCATTTTTCCTAAATTGACCATGACCCACAAATTCAATTATGATTCATCAGTGGGTACACTACCAGCAGTCTGAAAACCACTGGGTTTAGTCTGGCAAATGCAGGCACTTTAAGCCACAGTTCAAAACTCACCAACTTCTGAAAATAACGTCAAATTCATTGTAGCCCAATGTGGGTATCTTCAAACCAGCACAATCCAATCTATAAAAATCAAACTGCATCTACTATGTGCTATGCACCTCTCATTAATTTAATTAGCTTATTAGTATATAATTTTGGAACATGTAGATATCTAATCCTGCAAACGTGTATCAACAGAGAAGTAAATATAAAAAGATATGTAATATAAAGAATAATAAAAATTATTCTTTTCCTCACTATTCCACAACTATATTTTGCCTGTCCAACACTGGTCTGAAAGCACTATCAAGCACGGAAAGTACTGAATGCATAAAGAAAAAAAGAAAGTGGTAAATGCTTGAAGCTTATAGTCTGATGTGTCATAAGCATAAACTTTAAAACCAAGATTAAGTAAATAATTAAGAGATATGTAATGCAAGAAAACATGATGCAGATTTGAAAACACTGCTCTTTGGAATCCACAAAAATGGGTCTGGTGTATCTATCCACAATTTCAGTCATTTAACTCCAGATGCCACATAGTCCAGTGTTTCTCAATCTAAGTTGAGAAAGAGCAGATAATTCTTTGCTGTGGGAGACTATTGGCCGCATTTAGGACATTGAGCAGCATCTTTGGCCTCTACCTGCTAATGCCAGTAGCAATCCCCTAGTTGTGGCAATCAGAAATGTTCTGTGGGAGAACTTCTTCCTTAATCTAACCTTCTCTACATGATCACTTCCACATTTCTAGTAACTCCCTTCTAGGTAATTCTATATTTATGCTCTAATATCTTCTCTAAAAAACCATAAATCTAAATTATTAATATTCTTCCTGATAACATAAAAATCAGAAAGTAATTTGATGAGTAATATAACCATCATGTAACAGGGTGCAGCCAAGGGGGTGCCCCAAATAGGAATTTGTAATGGGGCCCAGAAATTGGTGTCCAGAAAATATTAGAAAGAAATATATATATAGGATGTCCTCATCCCCACAAGTCTGAGCTGGGGGGTGGGATACATGGAACAGGGCCATTGAGAATTGTTTTGAATAGCAACATTTTTGCAAATAACCTCTAGAATCATTTAACATATTTATAACCCTTAACTGGTTTCACAGATATGTTAAACAGCTGTGGTCATGCTTTGAGCCAGGGGGATGGGAGCAACTTCGACTCATGATGTAACTGAAAGGCAACTTCCCCTGGTTATATAACCTTCGTAAAAGCTTGGAGATGATTGGCTTCACACCACAGGGCCACACCTCCCCGAACTTATTATGGCAGACCAGTAAAACTACAGAAATACAGGAATGCTGGCAGCTGTGGCCAATTGTGGGAGGAGTACGAAATGGGACTGCAGAGGAAGACTGGCGCTGGGATTGAAACCCAGGCATGGCATCCATGCAGCTTGGGCAGAGAAGAACTGGGCATCTTTTTGGGACCGCACAGCTTGAGCAGAGAAGAACCATGGACTTCTATTTCTTTTTCTGAGATACGGTACCCTGGACTGGGCAGAGGAGGAAGGAAGGACTGTGCATTTGTGGCTATTCTAAAGGACTTTGGGATCTCAGTGAAGACATTAAGTCATTACTCTTAAATTTTTGTAACTCTTTAAATAAATAATCCCTTTCCTTTTCACGGATCTCTGGCATTGAGAGATGTCTTTCCCTGGCAGTGGGCAAGGCGAACCTAGTACAGGGTGGGAGACCCCTGGAGCACAAGGGTAGGTCGATTTGGTAATAGTATATCATTCAACCCCTCCCTGGGGTCTATTCTGTAACAACCAGAATTATCTGAAGATGGACTTCGAAAGCCTAGAAAAGTTTATGATTCACCTAAAGGTATATATGTACTGTTTGGGAACCGAGACATTAGCTGTGTGATTCCTGAATTCTGGTCCTATGTTCTCTCCAAAAGAACTCTAATTTAATACATACCTGTTTCTGATTATAATGCTATTAATTGCTTAGCCTCTAAGGATCAAAGAACTTCACTGGATTCATTTTTACTCTCCTTCTGTTAGATGGCAGCTAGAAATAAGCAGCCAGAGGGGACATAAAGGCAGGGCCCTCAACATAATAATCTAACAAAGAACTTAATCTAGGAGAATAGAAGCAAAGGAAGACATGCCTTACCTGTTGCCCCAGCAGTCTTGAGCCTAGTCCAATACAATTGCCAGGTATTCCGAACAACACAAGCAAAACTATGACAGCACAGGAGGAGCGGACAGTCCTTGAGACTGGGCTTCTGTAAGCTTCTATAACAATCTTATTAAGATTGCCAGGTGTCCTGAACATCCCAAGGCCTGGAAGGTGGGAGAGGAGTCCCTGAAATTCTATGTACTATTTCCACCATCTGGGGAAAAAAACCCACACATACCTACATTTGGGTGGTCACATCCCCTGGGGAAGGTGGTACCACTTTTATCCAATGATCAACAGGTAAATTCCTCACCCCACCCCACCAACTATACAAGTCCTCAGAACAAAGGACCTGATGCCTCTGGCCACCTGGTTTATGACCACCCAGCCTTTTGCTACCCTTGCTCTTGCCACCCATGCTCTTATCTTTTCCCCCCACCTCAGAACCTATCACTAATAAACCCTGCTTGCTCGCTAATAGTCTTGCTGATCTGAATTCTTTACTGCCTCGGCAAGAACCAGGTTTCTCCTGTTAACACTTCTATGTTGTAAAACTTATTCTAACCTCCCCCAGCTCCCATCAAATTAATCACAGAAAATTGTAAGAAATTCTAAATAACTTTTTAGAGCCTTGATCATTCTAACTACATTTCATTTACATTCCTATTAAAGCACCTCTTCCCAACTTCTAGGTTTAGGTCCACTAATTACTTCATGTTTGTACCTATGTAATAAGCTCCAAATTGTTCTGTATTATCTCCCTATCCTTCAAATTATATAACACACCACCATTTGAATATTCAAACACCTAAATGTTGAATGACTCCTTCAATCCTTGGCAATACATTTTAGGTTTTGCTATGGACTGAATTGTATCCCACCCCCCAAATCCACGTGTTGAAGCCCTAACCCACTCCCCCCCCCCCCCCCCCCCCCCCCCCCGTGTAATAGAATTGGAGCTAGGGTCTTTGACAGGTAATTAGGTTTAGATAAGTTCATGAGGGTGGGGGGACTCATGATAAGATTAGTGCCCTTAATGAGACCAGAGGAAGCTTGCTTCCTTCTCTATTCTACCCCCATATAAGGACACAGGGAGAAGGTGGCCATATTCAAACCAGGAATAGAGCATACTCACTGGGGAACAAAGTCAGCCATCACCTTGATCTTGGACTTCCCAGGTTTCCAAATTATGAAAATCTCCTGTGTTAAAAAAATATAAAATAAACAAGTTCTAGTAACACTGCTGCACTTTTGCTCATCTCATATTCATTGGATTTCTAGCTATTATCCATATTGATTTCCCTTCCCTCCAACCAATAATTCAAGATGGAAAGTTAATACAGAAACAATCAGACAAAGTAAATAAATTAATGAGTTCATTTAGAACAAGCATAACATTAGAACATGGGAATTTTCTTACCACTTCTCCAGTGTCCTCATTTTCTATAATTTATCACAATCTTGAGACAGTGGAGTTACGAGGCTGGAACTGTAAAGACCTACTAGATCTAAGGAGTCAGCCCTGAAAAGTCACTTCATACCCCTCCAGCCAGAAAGTTGCCAAGGGCTATAGGAGGAGCCTAAGTAAAGGTTTCATTCCAAAGACAGCTGACAGGTCAGTTGGTGATAATCTACTCCTAGCTTATTCCTGTACATTTACACAATGGACCATGTAAGTGGGCCCTTGTTATTATTATCACCAGCTTTTCCCAGGCATCTGTCCTTCTTCAGTAACTTCCTAAAATTAGGCTTCCTCTAGTACCTATCCTCACCATCTTTCCTTGCCCCAGACCCTTTTCACCCCAGAACTACTCCAATTCCTGTTCCAACTCTCTCACTTTCTCCCCACCCATAGCACTTGTGTCCCTTCCCCACCACTATTCCTCCCCCTTCCTCCATTAACCCATACATATATGCTGCCTTAGAATTTAATGCCAAGTAAACACAGAGAAGTAGAGGTACTAAGGAGTCAGATTTTAGATCAGTATCTTGAAGGTCCATAAGATTTGTTGATGGATTGGATTTGGGATTTGAAGATGAGGCTGACATACAACAGGTGATACTAAGCAGATAAATATATAAAACCTGAGCTCAAGGAAAGGTATGGACTAGGTTATACAAATGTTGGAGACTTCAGCATGTAGTGTTACTTAAAATACAAGGTTGGATAAGGTCATTTAAGGAAAAAGATCCTAGATCCAAGCCATGGGACATTCCACTGGTTAGAGATCAGTGGAATGAGAAGGAACCAAAAAAGAATATGAAAAAGTAAGTTACTCACAGCCACGTGGATGAAAGTGGGAGGGTAGAGAGAAGATCAAGAAACAAAAGCATCCTGTAATCCAAATAAGGTGGAAATGAGTTACTTTGACAAAAGCTACCAATGATGTTGGGAACCACCCTGCCTGGTTTCAGAAGCTGTAACCCACCAAGGCTAAGGATGAGTAAGGACCTTGAGACTCTAAGCCACTAAGGAGACAAAGCTTATCTCCCTGGCAGGGGCACTGCCTCTGCCCTCTTTACTTCACCCTGCTTGGCCCTGAGCCTAGACGGTCAGTCCAACCCAGTAAGATTCCTCAAGGGAGGGATGACCTAAGACAGACACACAGGGGAGAACTTGGGCGCTACAGTAAAACGGGGTGATGGACCCTCACCCCTTGGCTTTGACATACCCTGAGTCCTCATTCTGTCTGCAAGAAGTCTCCTAATCTCTTGGCTGCCTTTCTTCCCTTGCCTGACTTAAGCCTGAAACAATGACAAAGGGAGGTACAGACCTGGGCTGGAAAGGGCAGGTTCCTCAGGGGAGCAGGCCTAAGAAAGAAGACATAAAATCCTGTGAAACCAGCTTTGCTAAGAATGCACTCAATTTTCTGATAAGAGTCAGAGCAGGAAATAAGTTTGTTTCCCAATGTTTCATAGCCCTTTAGCTAACAGACCCTGGCTCAGAATAAGCCCTCATAGTTCTCTGTATATTATCTATTGTTTGATCATTACTACCTGACAGTGATTAATGAGCTTTACCTATATTACTGTGAAAAATGAACTTAATAAAAGCCCATTGAGGAAAAGGCTCTTGGTCCTTCTCCTTTGAGAGCTTGACCATCTTCCCTCCCCAAATAGATCATGTCTTGGTAGACTTATTCTCATCCGTGGGGGTTAGGGGGGAGCCCTGTGGGCAGAGCCTCCCTCCACAACAGGTCAAATTTTTTAAAAACTCAAAATTGACCACTGAATTAAGCATTATGGAATTCATTATTAGCCTTAACAAGAATGGTTTTAAAGAAGAAAGAAAGAATAGCAGTTAGCAAATATAAACAACTCTTAAGAGAAATTTTCCAAATATGAAATAAAATAAGCAGGAGGGGATCTGCAATCAAAAGGTGACTTTTTTAATGAGGTGACATTATAATCAGTCTGTTTACAGATGGGAATGATCCAGAAAAACAGACAACATAATCGAGAACAAAAAGGAGACTTGCCAGAACAATATCCTTGAATAAACAAGAACTGCTTTGATCTAGTACACAAGTAGTGGTTTTGGCCTTAGCCTAGAGCCAGATAATTGACTCATGGTCATAGGACAATATCTGAGAGCATATGGGGGAAAGGCTGAAACAGTATATTCCAACCTTTTGGAGGAGGAGTATATTCCAACTCCTCTTGGAGGAGTTGTAACCAACCTTCAAGACAGCCCCAAATGAATCCCACCTCCCAGTATTCACTCTCTTGTGCAGCCCTCTCCCATACTATCACAGGGTTGGCCTGTGGGGCTAAGCAAACACAGCACACTCAACTTTTGAGAGTCTGTATTTCATCTTGGGTGCAAGCTCTCTCTCAAATCACTCACTCTGGGGGATGCGAGCTGCCATGACATGAGCAGCCTAATGGAGAGGCCCACAGAGTGAGGAACTGAAGGCTCTAGGTAACAATGAAGTGAGTGAGCTTAGATGAAGATCATCCAATGCAAGTCAAGTCTGCAGATATAGCCAAAAGCTTAAGTACCACCTCATGGGAGACCCTAAGCCAGAACCACTCAATGGGTCTCACTGAGCTGTATATCCAAGTTGCTGGGCATACAACATACCTATAAACTTGCCTTCCTCTATCCAGTCACATTCAGTTACAGAAATAAAGCCCTTTTGGAAAAGGGTATAGAGATTAACAAACTAACCCCATGTAATCATTTTAACCAATATACATTCACCCTAAGTGAATCACTTATTACCTTAACACATTTGCTGAAATCTTATGCTTTGTGGTGTCAGCCCATTTTAGCATCATAACATGCTGAAAGAATCAGGCTTACATAGCTTAAAATCTATGGTGCTCTTAATTTTTTTTTCCTTTCAAGGGATCAGGTAAAAGAATTTCACAACCACCCTCCCCTTTTTAAAAAATCAATTCAGAAGGTTCCAAAATTACCTAAATCAATGATTAGCCTGAATTTATCACAGATAGTCAGATTCAGATTACACCCGCTCAGAAAGCACTATTGAAATCCTAATGTTTAAGCACAGGAGAGAACAAGAGAAAAATTGAAGGAAAAAAAAAAGATACAATTTTAAGTCCTCATGATAAAGATTTCTCTTCTCTTACCCTGTGTGTGCACTGAAAACTTCCAAGAACTTGACATATTCCAGGTAGGAGATCACACCCTTGAGGCAAACAGACAGAAGGATTGAGGTCACTTACATGTTTCAGAAATAGTTTCTAAACCCCGCCTACCTGATGCTGCCATTTGGCTGTTTCTCAAGCATCTCCCACTTAACCAGAAAAGAGAATTTAATTCCTTCCCTTAAAGCGATTCCTATTTAAAAAATTTAAATTTTGAATTGTGTGTAGGCTATGCTATTACTGTAGTGTTTCTTTTTCCACAGTAGTCAATAACTTTAACCTAAATTGTAAATGTCTGTACAAGGCTCATTGTCCCACCTCAAACTTGTTTAATTCCATCTACTTATGGTGAAGGAAGATATAAAAGAAGTAGAAACCAGGCACTAGTTCATATGCCTATGAGTCAATAGAGACTGAAATAATGGGCCATCTTGAGTTGGTTATTTTGAAATGTAGTAAAAATTATCACTGAGGTAAAACAATTCTATTAGATGGATGATCACAGGATACAGCCATCACCCTTTTCAGAACAGGTACTTTTTACTCTGGGCAAATAAGTAAGAATTATACTGTATGGTAATAGCATTTAGGTTCTAAAGAAAAGAATCTGCAGAGAAATCTATGCAATGTATAGATTAATTCTTATTTGGGGAAACAAATTCTGAAATTCCCCCGGAGTGGTTTACTCATTAATTAATTGAACGTCCTTCAAAAAAAAGAAAAAAAAAAGAAAGAAAGAAAAGAACTAATAACCGTGGTACCTGGAATGAAAAAGAAAAGCTCCCTGAGTTTTTTTTTGGTGGAACTAACTCTAAAAATACGTAAGTGGCTAAGTTTACTTGGTGCAGTCAAGAACAAACTTGTTGATTTTAACACTGCTACTACCTCTGAAATAAATGTCTGACGGTCCGGTTAAAAAAAAAGGAAAAAACGAAAATCCCCGTTTTCCTAAGCACCCCACCTCAGTAAAGAAAACACCCCATCTAGGAATTGCTCAAAACCGCCCGTGGCTGTGGCCCTCAGGGCGCTGGATGAGGGCTTCGGAGGCTGCCTGGAGGCCACCCGGACAGCAAAGGGGGAAAATGAGGTGCTGTGGCGTGTCGGGGGGGTTGTCAATAAATAACTAAACCTTTCAGTGCTTCCAAGGTCTTCGAGGGTCTGAGCCCACAGATGTCCGGAAAGGGGGCGACGCCGGGACCACAAAAATGGTTTCAGATTCCCACCACAGGAGAACGCTCCACGAGGGTCCTCAGCCGGCGCGCGGACCAGCCCTGTCCCCAGCCCCAGGGGATGGGGACGCCCCGCTGGGTTGGGAAGGAGTGGCGCCCAGGGAGACGAGGGACCGGAACGCGTGTGAAAAGGGTCTTTCAAAACCGCACGCAGAGGCCGCTCTCCGGCTGCGACACAGAGACAGGCCGCTAGGCAGTGCAAGGACAGGCGTGGGGTGGCGGAATTCCTTTCCTCTCCCCTCAAGGAACACTCCGACCGCGCCACGCCCGGTCCTTACCGACGCCAGCCCGCGGTGCTCCCAAGGCTGGCACCTGCCCTAGGAGCTCCCCAGCGAAGCCTGAGGAGACTACGGCTCCTCGGTTCCCAGGCGCCGAGCTGCCGCTGCTCCCGCTGCTGCCACCACCACAAACGCCTCCGCACCCGGGGCCGCCGCAACCAGTGACTGGCTACCAGGTGCCGGCGGGAGGCCGCAGGGGCTTCAGGGGCTGCGATCTTATTGGTCGGGAGCTTGGTTCGGGCGCATGCGCCTGCTCTGGCTCGTGGTAGGGTCTGCTGAGGGAGGGGTCAGGATGAGAGGAATGCGGGTAGCGATATACTAGATATTTGAGTTCCTGGGAGGATCTTGGGAGTCGAGGTTAACATGGAAGGCTGTGGTTTACAGGCAGAGAACAGACTCACACTCTACCAGGAAATAGGCTTCCCCACCTGGTGTACATCTCCTAGACTTCAAGTATGGTCTCTTGTCCATAAAATTTTGTTCCCATGTTTAAGGAACTTGAACACTGTGTCTCGCCGTCCATTTTCTTAAAGTTGCATCTGGGGCCAATCCAATCTAGCCTCTGCTATCTTAGTAGAAAGCTAAGATGGAGCTTTGCATTTTTTTAAGGGCTGAGAACCCCACAAAGGGACCTAAAAATTATATGACATTCAAATTTCAGTGTCCACAAATAAATTTTTATTGGACATAGGACATGGACATTCCTGTAGGTATTGTATATTGTCTATGGCTGCTTTCCTGATATAACAGCAAAGTTGACTGGCTGCCAGAGGTCATATTTGCAAAGTCTAAAATATTTACTATCTGGACCTTTATGGAATTATTTTTAATTGCTGAATTCTGCCAGAAGTCTATCTTAGGAGTTTTTTGACTTCATTAATCTATAATGCCATTCCCCGCCCCACCCTCATTTCATTTACGTCTTCTACTGTTCCGTATCTCTGTAGATTGTTCCTTTTTAAAACTTTTTGAAATAAATGCCTAACTTATTTGTTTAAATTCCTTTATTTCTCTTTCTGTAATGCTATAAATTTACCTTAATTTACTTAAGAACCAGTTTAACTGTGTTCCACAATTTTTGCTTTATGGTATGTTCGTTGTTTAATTCCATGTATGTCTAGTTTCCCTAGTGACTCATTCTCTTTTTAGCACAAGGGTTATATAATAATACGGAATTTATTTCCCAAATCCACAAAATTTTAAGAAGCTCTTTCTTTATCATTTTCTCATTTTGTTGTGTTGTGGTCAGGCACATAGTCTAAATATTATTCATCCTTTGTGTTTGAGGATTTCTGTTTAGTGAAGGATACCATGAGAAAGTAGACGATGTAGATATAGAGAAAATATTTGTAATGTTTAAAATGCATGTATGTGAAATGACCTCACTTAGCCCTCAAAATTATTCCAGTATCCTCCAGTAAGTTACAAGTAAGTAAGCTCCTAGCTTTCTTCAAATTTCACTAGTTTTTCCACTAAATGTCCTTTTTTTTTTCTGCTCCAGATTCCCATATAAGATACCACAATGATTTTTGCTATAGCATCTCCTAGCTTATTCCGGAAAGTTTCTTAAACTTTCTTTGTTTTTCATGACCTTAATGATCTTAAGGTGTCCTTAAAGTTCAAGTATTTTGCAGAATGTTTCTCAATGTGAGCTAGGTGTTTTTCTTATGGTTACACTTGGGTTATAAGTTTTTAGAATTCTACCACAGAGGGGACGGATCCTTCTCATAGCTTTCTATCAGGGATACATGCTATCAGTATTACTTAGCACTAGTTTCTCCACTACAAAGTGACATTTTTTTTTCACTTTCCACATTCTATTCTTTGGAAACAAGTCACTAAATCCAGCCTACACTCAGAATGGGGCATGGAGTCTCGTGAATGGGCGACTATCTTTAAAACTCAAAAAGTATAGCAAGTACACAAATTATTTGGAATTCATTTGTAAGGAAGATGTTTCTTCTACCTTTAAATTTAATTTTAAGTAATCAAAATTAAATAAAATTAAACATGGAGTACCTCCGTCACACTGGCTACATTTCAATGGCTCAGTCAGTAGTCACATATGGCAAACTGAACAGAGCAGGTATAAAACATCTCCAACAGTGCTTTTACAGACAGCACTGACTTAAATCACTATTTTTCTAACCCTTCTTCTTAAATACTTCTGTGACAAGGAAACTCAAGAGTCTGGAGGCTTTGCTAGAAACAAATGATTTATTCAAGAGTCTGGAAGTTTGTAATCTGGAATCTGGGCCTGATGAAGACAAAGCTGAACTTTTACAAAGTCGGATGGATGGAGATAAGACACCAGAAACCTGGGCACAGCCATTTATTCAACCCCAATAAATCTTACCACTAAACCTCATATTCCCATGCATGGGTCCCCGGACATGTTTTTCTCATGATTCCGTGAAAGGATCCTATTTCCACCAGCAACAAAAGGAAAAACCTGATTTGGATTTTTATATGAAAACTCAGAAACATTTGTCTGGATAGACACCAGTCTAGAGAGAACCACTAACTCCCCAGACTATGAAGCCACTCAGATAACAGGTATGTAGGGAGCCTATGCCTGTGTTCTTTCCCTACTGTATTTTCTTCTTCTGACAAAACAACATAAAACATACATAGAAAAACAAAATAATCATCTCTCTGGGAGAAAAGAATCAATAAAAAAAATTAAACATTGCTAGGCTTCAGAAGCTAAATTCACAGATATTTTTCCTTCCTACCAAGGTAAATTTAGAAGAGAGAAAAGACTCACCACTTCCAACTCCCACCAAGACCTGCAGACAAGAGATCAGAGGGGGCGACAGGGTAAATAAAATGCTTTCCACCTCTGCCGGCTGTGGTCAGGCGTCCATGGTCTCTCAGCTGCAGCAGTCCAGGGAGCCAGCAGTGTCCTACCTGGTACTTCTCCTGGCCAGCTCACCAAACCGTGGGGCTAAAAAAATATTAATACTTTCGCTCCCACCTTCTGAGTTGTTCTGGCTGGACTAAGTTAACAAAGACAGATTAACAGGTGGAAATCAAAGTGTTAATACAGGTGCATGGGGAATCCACATAGGCAGGAAAACTCCAAAGACAATGACGCAACATTAGGTATGTAAGATATTTTTGGGAAAAGGAGAAAGGGGTATTAGATTTCAGAAGTGCAAATGGGCAATTTACAGGTATTTGAGGAAGAGTGGAACACACAGGCAGGAAAATCCTTGTTAGGCAACTCAGAAATAATGGGACATGGGGCATGGTGGGGGGTGTTATCTAGTTAATTGGCACTTGCTTAAAGTCCTCTTGTTTACCATACTTAATTCAAATTAGGCTAAAACAAACATCCTAAGGTCTCTTTCCTAAAGCAGGTTTCTCTGTCTGAATCTCATGCAGGAAAGCAAGGAGGATTGAAGCTTCTTTCTGAGTCTCATGCTTTTTCATAAACAGCTTAAAGTCAATATCCCAAAAAGGCAGCTTCGGGATGACAGAATTTTGGTCCCTTTGATGCTTCTAAAGACTGTTTAAACCTCAGAACCACCTAGGACACTGTGATACGCCCAGACTCTGGGACTGCATTGTCACACCAGGAAGCTCAAATTGCTAGGGGAGGGGCCTGGGAATCTAAATGTCCAATGTTTGCCCATTGGATTCTTTTTTTAAGAAAAAATTTTTATTCATTTCATTTTTAGAGAGAGCAGAAGGGAGGGAGAAAGAGAGGGAGAGAAACGTCAATGCCTGGTTGCCTCTCGCACGCCCCCTACCAGGGAACCTGGCCCACATCCCAGGCATGTGCCCTGACTGGTGACCCTTCGGTTCACAGACCAGCACTCAATCCATTGAGCCACAGCAGCCAGAGCCCCATTGGATTCTTAAGCGAGAGTATCATGGGAAGCACTGATCTCTCAGGTATGACTGAAATATTTCTGCACCTGTTCTTCCAAAGGAAACCTGAGGGTGGGTTGAGGGTCAGGATTTTTTTTTTTTCATTTATTTGACATTTATACTGAGCACCTCCTTTGGGACAAGTGCAGTGTTGGGTGATACAATAGAACAATCACAGTCTGGAGTTTGAGCTGGGAGCTTTCCCCTTCCCCACTAAGTTTCCAGGACCCCCACCTCTTTTTCTGGGGCTTCTGGATGTCCTCCAATGTTCACGGAGGTTGGGTGTGTGAGCAAAACCCAGAGATCTAGGAGCAAACGTCTCAAGGAGGGCTGAATCACCTGGGCTGTGCTTTTTAAGCATCAGTGAACCTAAGGGGCCTTATGAAAGTAAAGATTCTGGTTCAGTAGTTCTGGGCAGGGCCTGACAGTTCGAATGTACCTAACAAGCTCCCAAGTGACAAGGATGCCGCTTGGCCACAGGCCAGATTTTGAGCAGTAGGTGGTACTAGGGAGCTTTTGAAAAGTCATGATGTCCTGGTTGATTCTGTTGACCTTCCTCTAAATGAACAGAATTGGTATCTCCAAGGGTGGGACCCAGGATTCTGCATCAGTAAAGCACCCAGATATTTCTAATCAATAGCTGGGTGGTAAAACCACTATTTCATTTGGCGATGGCTCCTGCTCAGCATTTACTGAGTAAAGTAGCCTGTCCAAATGAAGCCCTCACTGTCACTCCCTGCTATAACCTTGATTGTGTCCCTCAAAATTCATGTGTTGAAGCTCTAACCCCCCAGTACCTTAGAATATAATGATATTTAGCGATAAGACCTTTAAAGAGGTAAGTTAAAACAAAAACAAGGTCGTTTGGGTGGACCCCGATCTAACCTAACTGGTGTACTTAGAAGAGGAAACTTGGACATGCAAGGAGACACCAGAGATGCTGGAACATAGAGGAAAAGACCGTGTGAGGACACAGCGAGAATGCAGCCATCTACAAGTCAAGGGGAAACATCTTGGTCTCCAATTTCCATCTCCCCCCCCCATACTATGAGAAAATAAATTTCATTTGCCCAAGCCATTCAGTCTGTGGTATTTTGTTATGGCAGCACTAGCAAACTGATGCTCCCTTGAAAAGCCCCCAGTAGAGAGGGCTGACCTCAGTGACAGGTAGGAGCTGTTGTTACCTAAAAAGAAAAGGCTGAAGTGAGAGATAGCAAGCATTAAATTGAGATTTTGTTTTGAAAAGCGTAGCTATTCGGGGCACACTGATTCAGGCAGAAGCCCAAATTGTATTCAATGAGGAGATGAAAGGGAGGGGAGTGTACGAGAAAGGAAAGGGGAACAATCGCATCAAAAGAAGGGAGGCGTTTCTACTGGGGCAGAAAACGTGACATAGTGACCCTAATTCTAAACAATGTTTTTAATTGTCAGTCCAGTAGTCATTAGTCTGGTTGTCATAATATTTGCTTTCGTGCTATCACGCACATGGTTTTTGGGGCACGATGTTGCCTTAGGCCCAGTTCCAAGATTATTTTGTCCAGTTAACATTCTAGAGATTTAAGGCGTGAGACATGCAAGGCAGCCCCTCTGGGATGGCAGCTCTGATTCCATTTTTAAATGGCTCCATTTATATGACCTTTTATACTGTGCAGGTGATAGCCAAATTCTGGCCACAAATACCCATCCACCCTGATTTTCCAGGAAGCAGTCTGCTTCTGCTTCTCCTTTGTACTATTTCCTGAGACCATGACTGGTAGGAGCCCCCATTCAGCTGAATTCCAGGTCTCCAATTCATTTCTTTTCCCTGCTAGACTGTGGAGGACAGACCCCTGAGGACAGAGTTTCATTTTCATATCATCCCAGATGTGAAGAAAAATACCTGTGTTCTTTCCATCTACTACAGCCAAGAAAAGGAAGGAAAACAAACTTTAGCTGTATAGCAGTATGGTCTCAAAGCTAACTGCCTGACATGCAAAAAGGCCTTAAAATGGTAAGTTATGAAGATGCAGAGGCCATAAGGTCAACCTGCTTGCAGATGCTGGGAAATTCTTCTGCAGATGCTGGGAAGGTTGCCATGAAGAACAAGATGCCATCTGCAGACTGGGTTGAGAGGAGAAAAACTTAGAAGGGATTTGGAGCTTTAGCCAATAAAAGAATATAAGTAGAAAAGGGGTAGGAAGGAGGGGTGTGTGATTCCTCTGTTCCCAGAAGCCTCCACAAAATGAGGCTTGAGCACAGGAATTCCCTGGAGTCAGGGAGAGGAATGTTGGCCCTGACTTCACCAAAGCCAGTCACCATAGAGGCTGCCTCTCACCAGCTAATATCAGAGTGCTTCTGGGCAGCACACTGGGCTCCTGAAATCACCTGTTCCCACCCTCCCACCCATGGACATCCCCATGGTCAAATGAGCCTGAGCTGAGCTGCGATCAGGGAGGCAGCTCCTTGACCTCAACATCATCTCTGACACTCAAGACGATCTCCCATCAGACTGATGATCTCCCAGCAGGGCTGGGCACCTCGGTCAGTCTAAGAATGTTGTAGCTGGGAGCAGATCACGTGCCCGGGAGGAAATCAGGCCCTGAGAACAGAGGGGCCGACATCTTGTTACATGCAGATTAAAGCAACAAAGAAATTGGACCCTACTTTATGATGTGGCCTAGGGAGGTACACCTTTTTCAGGAGGGCACTGATCAAGCCAGCCTTTGTCCCTTCCTCCAATTCCAAGGCCATCAAGGTTCTCCCATTGTTCTCACAAACGTTTTCTTCTTCCTCTCACCCTAAGAAAGCTTTACCACAAGAGATTTGAGCTTTTGTAATAACCGAGTGGCAGTGCCTTTAGCTTCCTGCTGCCTCTGCTCTCAGCTTTGATTATCACTGGAGTCAGAACTCACAAAAGGATGATTTTCCATCGTATATGCCAGGGGAGGGAAGAGAGGAACTAAAATACAAGGGAACAAGACACACCAAAAAAAATCCGATAACTGCCTTGGCTGGTGTGGCTCAGTGGACTGAGCACTGACCTGTGAACCGAAAGGTCACTGGTTCCTGCAAGAGGCAACTAATCGATGTTTCTCTTGCACATCGGTGTTTCTTTCCCTGTCTCTCTCCCCTTTCCTCTCTCTAAAAATAAATAAATAAATAATCCCTGGCTGCTGTGGCTCAGTGGAATGAGTGCCAGCTTGAGAACCAAAAGGTCGCCAGTTCCATTTCCAGTCAGGGCACATGCCTGGGTTGTGGGCCAGGTCCCCAGTTGGGGGGGTGCAAGAACTAACTGATCGATGTTTCCCTAGCACATTGTTGTTTCTCTCTCTCCCTTCCTCTCTCTCTAAAAATAAATATAATCTTTAGAAAATAAATGAATAAAATCTTTTTAAAAATCTGATAATGTATATCACTGACTTTGCAAAGCAGGAAGATGTTAATTTCCAGGACAGTCCTAGATGACAAATTATGGCAGCTGCTCATGTTAGCCCCAGCTCCGACAGATGGAAGAAAGGCTCTCTCACTCAGTGAGCAAGAGGGTTTGATAGGCAATAGCAGTGATATGTCAGTCAGGCTTGATCTGTCCTGATGCATTTTGGTCCTTTTATGAGATTCCATCGAAGCCTTTTTCTGTCCCTCAACTAAAACCCTGAAGGAACTGAGCTAGGAAAAAGAAGCCAAGTATGGATCTTCACACAGATCCATAAAATGAGGAGTATAGAGATCTATCTTGTCTCAGGAAGATATATTAAATAGTCTGTGGGCTAAAAGAAAGCCATGCAGCTGCTCAGGGCCACAAGTGTGAGGAGCATGCGGTGGTCTGACAGACACCGACCTACTTGGCACTTGAACGTTTCATGTAGTTATTGGGGGAAAACAAGTTCTTGCAGTGTCTAGAGGAAAAGAAGTTTCTGAGACCCACATGGGGTAATGAGGTTCTGTGGTAGATATTATGGATGATATAAAATTAAGGGGGTTCCCCTCCTGGCTTCCCAATGCCCCATCTCCATCTGTCTTGCCATGGAAAAAGTCCAATCTTGTCTTTAGTAAGGACAACACAAAAGCCAGTGCCCAGCCCTGGCTGGTGTAGCTCAGTGGATTGAGCACGGGCTTGCGAACCAGACAATCGCGGTTCGATTCCCAGTCAGGGCACATACCGGGGTTGCAGACCGGTTCCCTGCAGGCCAGTTCCCAGCAGGGGATGCATGAAAGGCAACCATACATTGATACTTCTCTCCCTCTCTCCTTCCCTTCCCCTCTAAAGATAAATAAATAAAATATTATTTAAAACAAAAGCCAGTGCCATATTATTAAGTGCAGTCCAGTCCAGCATCTGGCTAGATTAGCGTGTGTTTCCAGCTGCAGTGAACAGTTCACTGTTGTGCTGCAGTATTCGGGCTCCCTCCTGAAGCCTGTGTGTGCTGTGTGTGGAATCCCCATGGCTGCTAAGGCCACACAGCGGCTAAGGCCACATGGCTGTGGAGAGAGGATGTGTGAGTGCACCATGCAAGTGCAGGTCACCTGGGTAAGAGAGAGAGAGAAGTTAGTTCTTCTGGAGCCCATATCATCTGCTACAGGTCCCTGGAGCTGCTAGAGCCACATGGTCACATGCTCCTGGGCAAGAGAGAATAAAGGGGCTGGCTGGGGGGAGAGAGAGAGAGTGTATGTGTGTGTCTTTGTTTCCTGGGATTATATTAGCTTGGGTTTGGAATGAACCAAGTGCCTTTTCAAAAGAACCAATCAAATTCCCAGGCTTTCTTTCATAGGCTTTGGATGGGTCCACACCCCCTCGTTAGATTGACAGGTCTCTATGGTCCAGCAACACCCCCTCTCCACAATGAACATGTGCCTCTAGCAATGACTGCAGGATCTGGTTGTGTAGCCCTATTATTATTATTAGTAGTAGTAGTAATTAATAGTAGTATTAGTAACCCGGGTTCCTAATACTGATCCAGATTTTGGGTCCAGTCAGCAGTTCTGGCTGGCATCAGGAAATAGTTCAGATTCCCCCCAACTCATTCTCCTAAAATCATTTGACTTTTTCTTTATGCCTTGACCTCAGGTACCCTTTCAGTCTTGGTTCTGCCTCTGGATGATGCCCTGAGCATGTTGCATTCAATTGCATTCTGGCTGTTTTTCATCCAGGCTCTTCCCTTTGACACGCATCTCCCCCAGCTGCCCTCAATTCACCCTGCCTGCCTGCTGTGCAGATCACTGGACTCCAGGGTACATTGTTAATAGTAAGCAACTTACTGTGTGCGCTGTACTCTCCTGGCTTGCTTTATAATGAGGCCCACACACATAGGGCATTCATCCTCATGACCCCTGTGCACCAGCAGTTACCACCTCCCCAAGTGCCTTGTATGGCCATCCTCACAGACGGCATCTCTGTCTAAGCACAAGTTTTCAAAAGTCCATCGCCTTGATACTATGCCTCTTTGAGTATTTCGGTGGAAAAGTCTAAATTCTAGTAAAGAATTTTGCCCCATTTCTCAAATGAGGTTTCCAGACCAAATAAAGCTTCAACTGCAGAACATTGTTTTATTTTTCTTTTTAAAAGTTTTATTTATTTCCAGAGAAGAAGGGAGAGAGGGAGAGAAACATCAGCGTGTGGTTGCCTCTCGCATACCCCCCACTGGGGACCCACCTGCAACCCAGGCATGAAACAACATGCATTATTGGCTTTTGTTTTTCTTCCTACTTGCATCTGCTGGCTAACAATCACTACTAATGCTAATAATGATGTGCCATCCCGAAACAGGGCACGCCGACAGGTGCTGTCCATAAATTAACTCCATAGGTGAATCTCACCACAATGTAATGGGTAGTATCTCCATTTCGTGGCTGAAGAACCGTTGCTGACATTATGTGATATTTTGCCTATGTCCTTCCTCCCCCAAAATCTGCCTGTTTTGTATAATTTTTTTCCTTTTAATTCCAGAGTTGCTGATTCCCATTCTGGAAACTATTGCTTGTAACTTGGGTCTAAGATGGGGATGTTGAGATACAGTGCATGTTGGGAAAAAGAAGACATCTTTTCCTGATCTCCTTTTTTCAGGCTTATCATCGGTTATAGAGATCTCTGCATTTTTTATTTTCTGAGAAATGACAAATGGGCCAACAAGCTGACAGGCCCGTTTCTGGTTCTTTCTCAGGGGACGTAGGGTAGGGGCTGGAAGGTGTAAGAGGGTAATGGCTATGGGAAGAGAATGGACAAGGGCCAGTTGCTATACGTGTCAGGACGGGAAGTGGCTGACACTCAGCAGAGATAGCAGCACACACATGTGGCTGGCACTGAGTGAGGCAGTTAAAGGAGAAAAAGCAGGACTGGCTTGCTCATCCTCAGGGAAGCATGCAAATGGAGCCTGCCCTGGGCCTGGGCGCCTGGCCCTCTCCCCAGCTGCTTTTCTGAGAGGCCACTCGACGAGGGCCTCGGCCACTGGCCGAGACCGCCTAGGGCCAGTATGTAGTGGCAGGGAGGCATGGAGCTTCTTCCTTGCTGGGCAGCTGACTGCCCACTGACCATGGGATCCAACCAGACAGTATGACATCTTTTCATCTGGATGTGTTGTCCCTCGGGGTGGCCCCTCCACGCTAACTCCCAAGTCTGTCGTTCACCTATGTCCACTTACGTGCCCTCTGGGACCTGGCATGGGGTTGTTCACTGGTGGGGCCCAAAATTCAGGGACTCTCATTGGCTCACCACCTCACCTAGGGAGGCAAGAAGATCACCTGGGGAGTCATTCTCACACCATTCCAACCTAGCCTCCACAAAAGGATGCGTATTTAATAAGGGACACATATTAAAGTTAGATGCTTATATAATCTTAGGGTTTTGCTGAAGGAACATAGATGTTTTTGTTGGCCCCGAGTAGTTGAATTCAAGAAGGGGCTGGACCCAGTGGGATGACAGGAGTGGACTGGGGATGGTGAGGCTTTGGCTCAGTGGCAGGGTAGACATCCCCTGGGGGCCTGACTTGTGCACAGGGAAGCCCTGTCGTACAGCAGCCAACGGCCAGGGATGGTGGCTCTGGCTGCCAATGTGGAGGAGTGTTCAATCCAGAGCTCGGGCAAATTCGCAGCGAGGACCCCTGAGAACTTTTTACTTCAGTGGCGCTCACTACAGGCCACTTAGTATGTTCCAGACCCTGCGGATGCAACCTGAGTGCACTGACTAAATAGTCAGAGATAAGTGAGGAGGGAACAGATGCACCACAAAGAACCAAACAGGAAATGCTAAACGGTGACATGAGCTCTGGGGAGCCAACCTCACCTAGCCTAGACCATCATCATGGATGCTCATGCCTCATTTGATCGATAACTGAAGATTCCTATGGTTTAAATTGGAAAATCAGAATAACATGTCATAGAGAACAGCAGATAGTTAACATTGAAGTTCCCTTTATTTTTATTTCTTTACAACCGTTCAAGCAACAGTTAACTCCCACATCTACCTCCCAACCCCAAATCACACTCTAAATATTCAGATTCCTATTTCTAATTCTATAGAACACACCCTGCCCAAAACCATAAACTCCCCACATCAACATTTCCCCCATTAAACTGAGTAGCCGTCTCACACTGTGGCTGCTGCGTTCCCTTAAGATGCACTTACGCCTAGGCTTCAGTCCCAAATGCCCAGAATAAAGCCTACGATGTGTGCAGCCAGCTAGACAGACATGTAACAGGGACACAGAATGGGGTTTGGGTCATAGAAGGTCCTATCACCACAGTGAGGACAGGGACTAGCACTGAACCAGACCATGTCGGGGCGCCCTAACTCCTGCAGCAACTGCCTCAGTGTGTTGTGCACCTGGGCAAGCCTGCCCAGGTGGACGGTGCCAGTGAGCTCCTCGTAACTTTCCAGGGGGGCAGCATACAGGACGTGGTTCAGCTTGCTCAGCCCGATGGTGTGGCGCAGCAGCTCCTCCAGGACACTCATAGAGATGGGGTTTTCACAGAAGCTGAAGGTCGTGAGCTCGGAGCAGAGGCTCAGAGCAGGCAAAATGTCAGTGATCTCAGGATCCATGATCCCACACTCATCTAAGTCCAGGTCCTGGAGGGTGGCAGAGGCTCTCTCTATCAGCAGCTGGAGGGGCCCAGAACTCATATTGGTCAGGTTGAGCCCGCTGAAACTCAGGCCTTTCAGCTGACTGACGTTCAGGGTCTGGCACAGATGTGCGAAGTCGTTTTCTGAAAGCGAACAGTTAGTGATGGACAAGACCTCCAAGGGAGTCTGCAGGCACCTGGGGAGAGACAGAGCAGTTAGTTCTGGGGGGTGGAGCTGGTGGGCAGAGAGAGGTGGAGATGACCCAGGCCTTAAAGGCAAAGAAGCCCATTTCACCAAAACCTGAAGTCTTCCAGGTGAGTCAACCCCCAAGATGCCGCATGGTGAAAAGCATTCAAGCAGTGTAGAGTAGAATCCTTTTGCCATCACTTATTCACTGTGTGACTGAATCAGTGAATGAAATGTCACAGTTTTGCTCTATGTCAAGTAGAGCATATAACACCCCCACCCGCTCCCAAACACACAGGTATAGTGAGCATGAATGAGGTAAAAAGATGGGAGGTGCCCAAAAATGGAGCCTGGCCCAATCAATGTCTCAGGCAGGAGCAAACTGTTAAGTTTTAGTATTGGGAGACATGATCCAACACGCATTCAACTTGAGCTTCCTTCCAGCCAGCCACAGGGACCCCTATCACCTTTACCTCTAAGCCCAATGGGGTTACTGGCAGACAAGCAGAAAGGGTTAATCTGGGCAGGGGGCTGCCAGCCTGCAGGGACTAATTTATGTCACTGTATCATCCACAAACCATGTAACCCCTTTTATAATTCCTTACTCCAGAATCCAGAATTTCCCACGTACTCCCTTAGCTGGAGCCAAAACAACCCTTGGCAGTCAATTCAAGGCTGGATCAAAGTGAGAAGCTGCTACTGACAAATCACTAAGTATGGAGCTTAACATCTGAAACCTCACCTCTGACGGGCCTTCCCTTCATCATTGCCATCCTCACTTAGTTCTTTTCCATTATTTTCACTTAGCCATCACTTTCTAAGTGAGGAGAATTCCCACAGCTACCCTTACCTGGCCTAATGAGGCCCCCATTACAGAGACTCCTAGCAAAGACAACCTGCAAGGGAATGGAGCAGTGAACAAGAAAGACAGTGACTGTGTGGATCATCTAGTGACTCAGGCACTCTGGGCATACCGATGGCAGGCACACAGGAAATACCTTTATTGTTGACCAAAATGAAATGGGATCGGTCTGGCCTGTCATCTCTCACCTGAGCACCTGGTGCAGGCGGCCTTCAAGGAAGGAGAGAGCATCCAAACAAAGCTCCTGGAGGTGGTGCAGGCTGAGGAACTGGGATGTGAGCTGGCGGACACACTGCTGCTCCTGCGCCGGGGTGGTGTGAGACGACATGAGGATGTGGGAGAGAAGGAACCGGCGCAGATTGCCCATCTGGCTCAGCTGAGGAACGAACTTCTTCAGGGTGGATGGCTTCCAGGTACAATTTACTTCCAAATCCTGGACAGAGTCGAGCTGCACCATCTTGAGAATATTAATGTTTTGCATCGACACTGCAAAAATCTTCAGCTTCTTACAGCAAAGGTGCAGCAAACCTCTCCCCTGACTGACTTTCTTAATCAGGTAGCTAAGGGACTCATCAGGGGCACCTTCCTTGAGACTAAGGTCGATGAAGACCTCCACAGGAGCCAAGGGTGATTTGGACCCTGCCCTTGAACTCTCCACTTCATGCTTCTTCCCCATAGGCTGGGTGGCCTCGGTCTCCATCAGTGAGCACGCAGTAGCTCTGGTTCCAGACCACACGGTCCAGAACTCCTGATGAGCATCCTTTTGTAAATTCAGCACCTGCAGCTTCCATCTCCTGTGCAGAAGACAGGAGACAAACAGAGATACAATGAGAGAACAGGGAATAAGACCAGGACCATGAATCGAGGAACCTGGGCATGTGGAACAGGTACCTGACTGCATTTTTACTCCATACCTGAGAGATCAGCTGCTCCTCACACTACTGAGATCCTTCCTTCTCCCCATTTCTGGTACCCTTAGGTGCACATGTTCCTTTGGTCGCCTCTGCATCTTAGTCAGCTCTCTATGTCCAGAGCCCTTCTCCAGAATGACCCCAGCAATGGTTCCCAGGCCTCCCTGAGCATTCTCATCAATGCCCTCCAAGACCTCTGGATCCACCTTTGGCACTGCACTCTCCCTGATCCCTGCTCTATCTGCACAGATCCCCAGGGCCCTACTGGGAATCGCTCTCACCTGGGGCGAACCTCCTGGGAAAGCACGTCATCGAGTCCATCAAGCACTGCCTGGAAGGTCTCTTGCTGAGGCTGCTGATCCTTCATCAGGGCCCCCAGGGGGAGGCAGGGGAAGGGCCAAGACTGCACCATCATCTTCAAGATCTTATCATGCTTCCCAGCAAAGGCCGCCATGAACAGAGGTGGGAAGATCTCTGCAGGCAGCATCTCCACAGCACTCATGGCTAAGGCCTCGTCCTTCAGCAGACTCTGACACGCTAGTTCCAGAAGTCTGCGTGGGGTCGGGAGGCTCATCCTGATGAATCTGCTCTGAAACAGATCCTGGGAAGACATCGGGGGAGCAAGGCTGAGCATCAGAAACCCCACTCCCCTCCACCCTTTGGAGGAACCAGCTGAGGGCCAAAGGCACTGCTCCGTCAACCATCACAGAGTCTTCCACTTACCCAGATTCCATATTCTGCTTGGGGGCCACAAAGCCACAGCTCTGCCTTTGCCAGATGCAAGCATCTCACCAGGCATCAAGGAGAGGCAGGATGACCAGCAGGCCCTTCCCATACCTACCCACGGGCTGCATTTAATTCTGTGGCGCAGTGAGTACTGAGAAGCCCAAGAGCTGATCCCACCCTTTGGAGTGGGGGGAGTTTCCGATCGTCACTCAGAAACTGACAACAACTGTAATAAGGAGCAGCACAGGGTCTGGCACGGCCTCTTTCTGGGCTTCAACAAATCATCCAGATGGGAAAGATGCAGGAACACTCACACGATAGGTACCATAATGTCACTTAAAACATTTTAAATGAGAAACTGTAAAAGCAGCATAATAGTACTACATAGCACATGGAAGCTGGAGAGGAGAAAAATATACATTAATTCTGAGACAGACATTGTATTGTGTCTCTTCTGTGAATGTCAGAATCGCCACTTTGTTCACAGGAATGAAGTGCTCACCTGCAGAACGAAGCCCCCACTGCGGAAGAACTATGGAACTTTTTCTAAGCTCTTAGGCTTTTTATTTGTTTTTATTTTAATTAGCTAATAAAATTACAAAATCATAAATGATATGAAGTATTAACTACTGGTTACAAACTAAATAGTTTAAATATCATAAAAAATTTCCAATGAATGGATGTATTTTTTTTTAATTTAAGTGTATTTAAAAAAGTGTTTTTAAAAATTTCTTGGTTAAGAAATATAGGTATCACCCCCTCCCCCACACCTCCCCAAACTTTGTGTCAAGATCATTTTGCTTTTATGAAAGATATACCCTAGTTACCTCTTTGTGATAACCAAAAGCAACCCAAAGAGGATTTTGCCATTTCAGCTTGCAAAAGGTTTCGTAAGAATGTTCTACTTTCAGATAGCAGAGGAAACCTGCATTGTAAACATCTATAAACACCAGATGGTTACAGCATACACCAGAACAAAAAGTCAAATATGTTTGGAATTAAGGCAAAACTGCCTTTCAAGGCAGAAGCCAAGCCTGCTCCTTTGTAAGGACAATTCTGTACATGATCTTGGCCTGCAGGTCCTTGGAGACCACTTGAAGCTCTGGACTCATGAGAGCGGCACACGGCAGGGAGCCCTCTGCTCAGCCCTCAGCAGCAACTCGCACGGTCTAGCCTCTGGTCCCTGCTCTGGCTCCTCAGAAGCAATTGCAGCCCTTTCTGGCCACATCTTTCTTCCCAGATCCCAGCTGAAATTTCAACTTCTAACTGAAAGCAAAACGTTATTACTGGATCTCTACCCAGTTAACCCTGCTTGGGTTTTTCACTCTTCATGTGACCAACTGAACTGTATGTCCATTTGTGAAAGAAAAAGAAATTCAACCAACCTGTAAGTAGACTCGGGAGCGTTTAGGCCACATGACTATTCCCAAATGTTCAAGTGAAGACACTTTAGGCGAACTGTGGTATCATCCCCAAAAGAAAGGAAACAAAAAACGAAATTCTTGAATATCAAATAGTCACTTATGCTTTATCTAGAAAATTGCAAAGTGTGTGCCCATCCAAAAGGAATAGAGACACAACAGAGAAACAGGTAGCTTTCCAGATTTCATGGGTCAAGGCTTCCCTGAAGGAGGTCGGGCCAAATTACACTAGGAGTTGGCCAGGAGGAGGGGCTGCAAGTTTATAATGCAACAAGGAAACTGCCCAAGAGAAGGCAAAATATGTTCTGCTTGAGGAATTCAAAGGCTCTGATGTGGATGAACTTGAAAACTTAGAAGGGTAGTGGTTAAGAAAGAACTAGCCAGATCCCTTAAACCCCAGGTAACGGTGAGGTAAGGGAAGAGATTCAATCCTCCTCCCTCCCAAAAGGACCAGATCAGCTCAGCAAACTGGCTTAAGAGTCAATGTAAAAATGTGGACTGGGAAGAGGCCAGAAATGTTTGGTGACTAAACCTGGGATGTGACTCATCCAATCCTGAAGGTCACTGAGGGATAAGAGAAGCTGGCTCTTTGGAATCCTGGAACGAAGAGAAGTGAATGTGGGCCAAAGGCACGCATCCTCAAGGAACCGCTACCAGAAGGGACCTTCTCTTAGGCCCAGGCATCCTCTTCTGCCCTCGACCTCTCACGGGCAGATGAGGCCCAGGCATGGTCCAGGGGCCTTGGCCCAGAACGTAACTACTGAAGGCCCCTTCCGCTTGCTATATATTGATAACCTAGGTTTCCTCAATGGTGGGGAATAATTGGTTCAAATTTGGCTTCAAAAAGCCCCTTCTGGCCCTGCTGCCCCTAAGTCTGTCTCGGTCACTGACTGTGAGGGAAGAGCACAATTAGAGATAAATGAAACTCAAGTTTCCTTTCATTCAGAATGAGGCACGGTGCACAGGTACCAACGCCTGCCCCGTCAGATACGATTTGAAGCTGTATCTGGCATTAAGGATATGCCACGTTTTGGGACATCCCTGTGCTTCACTCAATCACACACTGGTCCTTCTGACCTTCCTGCCCAGGTCTGGGACAGGTGCAGGATGACTACCAGGGCCTTGCATGGATTGGGGGATGTTTTTACCACATCCTCGCCACCTGCCACTTATTCTCTTCATGATCCTCACGCACAAACACTGAGCTTAAAAACAGGGCCTTCCTGTTCACTCCAACTTCTCCAGTCACAAAATCCCCACTGAGCTTCCTAAGCATCTGCCTTTGAGAACTTTTTTTGGAGGGGGGGTCTTTAGAATGCTTCTGTTTTCCCTCTCTTGGCCTGTGCTGACCATTCCCCTTCTTTCTGCATCCCTGGAATGTCAGCCCATCTCTTATGAGCCTGCGGTGTGGCCACGATGCAGGGGGACACATTCCACTGATACCAACAGAAATTAGGAATTCTCCCCAGTTCTCCTGAGCTATTTTGGAGAACATGACCAAGCTACATGACAAAATCCTGGCCACTCCAGCAATGCTGGAGGACGACCCTTCCTGGACTCCATAGGACGACCCAACTCTGCTGGCCTTCAGAGGCCCCGGGGACCAGCCCCGATGGCTTTCCCATCTTCAATTCTCTTTACCCAGCCTCCAAGCAGACAAGATTCCACCTGGCTTCTTTTCCTCTGGAGGCAGACTGCTTCCTACCCTGCAATACTTTGCCCTCTGTGCCTTTTGAAAAACTTAGTCTTTGCCGACGTGACCTGCTCTTCCTGTTCTCAACAAGACCTGATTTCACTTGGGATATGATAACATCTAGACCTAAACAAGGGACTGTCCCTTCTCCTTCCTTCCCAAGGTGTACAGGCCTGATGTCCAGGTCACCAGGGGTCCATCCAGTAAATGCCACAGGGGGTGCTTGTAGAGGCACAGTGAGGGGAGGGGAGGCTGAGGGCTAACTCCAGGCTAGTAGTTTGGAGGAATGAGAGGAGGAGGGGCTGGGCAGGGAATGGTCCAGAGAATTCATGAGGAGCCCAGAATGAGAAGAGGAAAATGATGGCAAAGCAGGGGCCAGGTTTTCTAGTTCTGACAGTGCCACATCCCTTAAATGCTGGACACTTGTGTCTGAGATCACAGGGGTGGGGGGTAAGCGGGAGGGACTTTGTGGGCCTGAACCTGGGGGTATTCTGAGGACCTAGCTTTGGTTGCCCTGGCCTGGGTGAGGCCCAGTGGCTGTCCCCCGACCCCAAGGGCACAGTCATGCCAGTGGAGAGTCCGGGGCAAGGCAGAGAGAGTAGTGAGCACTAATCCTGGACACAAAGATGAGGAAAGGTCTAGAGAAGGGATGCCCAACATTTTGGTGCCTTGGGCCACACATCAAATACTCAAATATTAATGAAAACTGATGAGGGAAAAAAAAGCTTTTAAGTAAATTCATGATAGTGTTGGGCCACATTCATAGCCATCCTGGGCAGTGTACAATCCGTGGGTTGGACACCCCTGGGGGGAAGAGGAGGGCCCCAGCCTGGGCATTCAGCCCTGGAGAGGGCTGCTTCTCGTGATTCCTGTACTTCAGACTCATCAGAGCCTGTACAACTGTGCTTCTGAGGAAAAGAAAAGAGAATGGGGTCTGGCCCTGCATCCGTTACCCAAGCGATCCCGGATCTCTAACCCCAGGCCAGGGGAAGGTCACTGTGGCTGAGTACAGAACCAGGTACTACAGGCTACCCACTGTGGTCCACTGCAATTTGTTCCACTGGAGGGGGTGCAATAAGCCTTGGGGTTACAGAAGCACTGGCTTTCTGTTTGACAGGAAAACCCTCTATGTCCTGTGTTGATGACTGGCAGGAGGCACTAGGCAGAGTGGGCACATTCACAGGGATGTCTCCAGGACAGTAAACTCCCTCCCACCAAAGCCAGACTCCGCCTCTCTCTTCATCTCTAATCTACAAAAAAAAAAAAAAAAAGTGCCAAACGTTTACTGAGGGCCCAGAGTACATCAACTGCTATTCTCATAAATGGCAGTGGGACAGATGTTCTCTTCAGGATGTGACTTGAGAATGTGACAGCTGCTCCTTTCTCCTCCTCAGGGACGACCTCAGGATGCAGATTCCACCTAGTTGCTCAAAGAAAAGAAGGGGGCGTAGAGGCGTGCGACAGGGCATCTCCAGACACCCAAGACGGCTAGCTTACCTGAAGAAGCCTTCCTTCCACTCTGACCCAGCTCAGACTGGCCCCTGGTGCTCCAATAGTTGGTTTCTCCGGTCTCAGTCACCCGTGTCCACGCAAGTGTGAGAGCAAGAACCAAAGGGCTCCAAAAACAAGGAGGCTATGTTAACACGAGTATTTAGGGAGCTACAGGCGCCTGTGAAAATCTTTGAGAACACTGCTGAGAAAATTGAAAACTGGAAACACAATCCGGCCCTTTCGATGGGAATCAGCTCCTCCCTCCAAACCTGACCACCCGTTTCTCACTGGCTGCACCAGAGGACAAGCGGAGCGACAGTCCTCGCCCGCTTTCAAAAGGAACCATTCCCGCTCACGAACACGGGCTACAGTCCCGCAGCTACGTTTCTGCTCCTCGTACCCTGGCACCTCTTGAGGAGTCAGATTCCCAGAGAAGCCCACCCGCCCCAAGTACATACACGGCCAACTAAGAAACAATGAACGCAGATGCCGGAGTTCGCGAATTGTTACATCTAAAACTCAGAACTGCGCGGCCATTTTTACGGAGCACGTGGCCTGGGCTCACCCGAATGAACTACCTATTTCTTTTCTCCAGGCCCCGTTGTGAGAACTCATTTTCTGTTGGAAAATACAGGCAAGGGAGGGGTTGAGGGTTACTGGTGACTAGCGCAAGGTCACCCTGCAAGAAAGTGGGGTTTCAACTTACAGTTTCCACAGACCGTGCACGTCGCAACGCGGTCTCCGGCACAGCGGCTGGAGGGAAAAGAGCGGAAACGGATTCAGCAAGCTTCCGCTCCCCGGAAACAGCAGAATCTGACCAATCCTGCTTTAGGGTCCCTTCTCGGGCGAAATCCTGCGAGATCCTGAGATAACCAGTGGGGTCGCCCAGGGAGCCAGGAAGGGGATTGCTTTAGCAGCGGAGAGGATTGGGGGGAGGGGGGTTTCTGGGGCCACACCCACCGGGCTGCAGGTTGTTAGTGGGGGGTGAGGTCGGGCATGGGGATGGAGTGGAGGGGGTGGGGTTGGGGGTGGGCTAGGATGCGGGGAAGCCTCTGGCTCATGGAGGGAAAAGAGGGAGGTCCGGAACACCCCAACCTATCCCCAGCTCTCCACCCCTCTCCCTCTGCAGGATGCTAGGGTCTCCTCTCGGATTCCCCAAGCGAGGGTTATCCCACCCCCACCTCCCTTGTCTAGAAAAGATGGCGCTGCCATTAGCTATTCCAATGTTCCGTACTTTCTGCACTTGACCACTTTTGTAACCCCTCGGGCGGAGGAGAGCCCAGCCAGATTCAATTAGATTGTCCTGTCTCCAGAGTGTACTCTCCTCCAACTTCCCTTCGAATTTGATTTACCAGAGCTCTTTCAGAAGCCCAAAATGCTGGTGTTTGCTCTACTCAGCATTGAGTAGAGCAAACTACTCAATGAAATGATTTCATTTCATTGAAATGAAATGAAATGATTTCAGCGTCCGCTCCCCTAAACGCAAGGGTTCTCTGCTTCTTACCAACAAATCCCTTTGGACAAAGTCACAACCAGACCTGAAAATAAACTGTGGACCGCACGCTCTTGAGGGAGCAGCTCAACGATGCCCACAAGAAACTGGGGAGGCAGTTCACAAGACTGGTATGGGCCTCTCACACAGAGGCTCCTCTTAAACCTGAGGATATCCTGTGGAGCCAGCAGGGGGCGCTAGGGACCTGTAATCCTGCATGAGGGTCCAGTTTTGGTGCTTGCCTTTTTGCTGGTCCCTTTAGGCAAGGAAAGTCAGGCTTCTCTGTAAGATGGCAAGACTCAGATGGGTGAGGACCCTTTCCTGGTGAGGAGAGAGGGAGGGGTTAGGAGCAAAGTGGAGGCCCCAGCCCTGTCATTCAAGTTGGCCTGACAGATCTCCTTGGGGTCTTTTGAAATTAGCTTCCACACCCATACTTGGGAAATACTCAGCCGCTTCAAACTGTAAGACATTTTCTGAAAGGGGTGTTGGGCACTGTATCCTTCTCATCCAAATGACCCTGAATCTTTTTGCTATAGGCTATAGGAAGGTCGTGGTGGCTGAGAGTAACAGCCAGGGTGGTAAGGCTGGTTACTTTTGTGTATCTACCCTGCCATTCCTTCAGACATCCCCATGCTTATGAACTAGCAGAGTGTAAAGTTTCCATCTACATGGATGAATGAATGAATACAAATGAGGTCATTGCCTCGATCCCCTGTTGATCTGGGATTGTCACCTAGGACAGAGCTGATTAAAAACTCAATTTCTTCATCTTGGAACTAGAGGCTCAGCTTCCCCTTCCCCCCTATCTTTTAGACTCATTCAGTAAATACTTGTCCTTGAGTGGCTGCTAATGCAATGCTCTGAAATACACAGTCTCTCCTCACAAGGTTTAGGATGAAAACAGGGGAAAAAACCCACCAAAAAACCAAGAAGAACATTGTCTTAAAGTGGCAAGTTGTAACTAACTCTCTGAAGAAACCAAGGTGGGTGGTTCGGAAAGTTACAAATGGAAGCAGACTCCTGTCTGAAGCCTGAGCAAAAAGCAGCCACTGGGGGCATGAGGACAGACCGCAAATGGTGAGAGAATCAAGGGCTCTGCCAACTTGAGAACATAAAATACCAGGGCAGAGACGGGGGTGATAAGAGTGGTGAAGAGGGCAGCGGATGCATCTGTGGGATGTACATTGAAAAGGGAATCCATTTGAAGATTGCCCAACCTTATTTTTATGATCTGGTTGCTTGTCATACTCTCTGAGATTGACACACTAAGAAGATGAGGTCTGTGATATTTGAAAGCAAAATGCAGAACACTCGATTAATTATATAATACAATCCCATTCATGTAAAATTATAACACTCATTTATTTCATTGCTTCAAGTAATGCTTCGCAGTGTTGACCATATGCCTGGGTCACACTAGGCCTGGGTATGGAAGAGGGACTGGAAGTTACAGGTCCCTTTGCTTCTGGGATATGTGTAATTCACATTTGTGAATGTCTTAGGGAAGCAGGTCAACATGTCCCGAAGATGGTCACTAAAATGTTAATGCTGGTTATTGCAAAAATACTTTTCTGTATTTTTAAGGTGCTTTTAATCATAATCATTTCTCCTTAACTAGCGATGAAAACAGTGCTATTTTCATTTTGGAAATGTTAAAAAATTTAGTCAACCTGCACTGCATTCTAATGATCACCATGGAGACTTTAGAAACCAGTGAGGGAAGACAGGGAGGGGTTGCTTTTGAAGGAGCTGTTCTGTGTGTGTGTGTGTGTGTGTGTGTGTGTGCGCGCGCGTGTGCTCGCAGTTGGGTCTCTGCTGAGAGAGGCTGGGGATGAGAGAGAGATGGACTGAAAGAGGAAAGTATTTTTTTCTATGATCACCTAAAGTAAGCCTGAAGGAATAGGGACAAGGAACAAACTGACAGTGACCAGAGGGGAGAGGGGAGGGGGATTAAGGGGGGAAGGGGAAGGGTCTAATCAATGACCCATGAATGACCCATGGACACTGACAAAAGGGTGGGGATTCACTGTGGGAGGGGCAAGGGAAAATTGGGACAACTATAATAGAACAACATTTTTTAAAGAAAGAAAAATAAAATAAAATAATAAAATAAAATAAAGTAAGCCTGAAGGGGAAAGACCCTGAATTCTCAACCCGACCATGCTTGGGATTAAAGTCACAGTGCCGGTACCAGTTGCTGCTTTCAGCCTGCAAGATGCTGGGTGGTGGCCACCAGCTCTGCCCCCTCTGAGATGCAGGAGAAGAAGCTACTGAAGCCCTGCTGTGCCTGCCCAGACACCAAGAAGGCACATGATGTGTGCATCCTCGAGAAAGGAAGAGAATGCTGTAGACACCCAATTGAGGCCCACAAAGAGTGCGTGAGAGCCCTGGAATTTAAGATATGAAATTATGGTTTGCTTTGTGAATAAATAATTCCTGAAGAATGAAGATGATTTAATAATTTGGTGAGTTCTTTAATGAACTCTGATACATGGAAAAAAGTATCTACAATCTATTTTTAAAAAAGGAAATTGCCTGGTCAAAAATTAAGAAATTATAGAGTGCTGGGGAGGAAGGGACAGGAGGTTGAGAGGCACCACCCATATGTCACGGAGACTTCACACTGGGAATGGAATCTCTTAAAAAAGAGCCCAGTGGGGACAAGTGTAGGAATGCATAAATGGCTTCCTAAACTTCCTTCGATTGTGGAAGGAAAATGTCCTCTTAGGTTTAGGATGAGACATTTTCATGGGAAGCAATAATGAGAGCCCCAGTAGCTAGACTGTGAGCAAGACAGGATTATACCAGTGCTTATTTCTAGAACTTTTCTTTGTGAGCTCTCTCTTTATGCAGGCTTAAGCAGTAGGAGCATCACCTTAGGTTTTCATGAATATTGTACCAATCGATATTTCTGGAACTTTGTGAGATCTCTCTTTGTGCAGGCTCAAGTAGTCAAAACAGCCTCCCAGGTTTCCAAGAAAAGGAGGACTGGCAGGTCATTTTAGCGACTTTTAAAAATCGTTTGTGGGTAACTCCTGTGTGAGGGGTATGTCAGTGTGCTACTTACTGAGCAAAACATCCTGAGAACAGCCCCTGAGAACATTTCCTCTATGTGCCTCCATAGGACTGGAAGGCCCGTCAGTAGCCTCCGTAATGACCCCCAAAGATATCCAGGTCCCAACTCCTGGAACCTGTGAATGTTACCCTATAAGGCAAAAGGGACTTTGCAGATGTGATTAAAGGATCTTGCAGTGGACGCTGTGCCGGTTTATGTGTTGGCTTCACTGACCAAGGGGAGGGGGCCTGGGTTAAACATTATTTCTGGAAGGGTCTATGAGCCGGTTTTCCAGATGAGATGAACACTTGGATTGGTGGACTCAGAAAAGTAGATCACCCTCCCTAGGTGCGTGGGCATCATCCAGTCCACTGAGGGCCTGAACAGAACAAAAGGAAGAATTTACTCCTTTTTTGCAGTCTCACTGTTGAGCTGGGACATCACATCTCATATTGCTTTGCCCTCAGACTGGATCATCAGCTCCTCTGGTTTTCAGACTCAGACTAAATTATACCAACAGTTTTCCTGGGCCTCCAGCTTGAAGACTGTGGGATTTCTCAGTCTCTGTAATCACATGAGCCAATTCCTCATAATCATATAAATGAGGCGGGGTTGGGGGAGGGGAAAGTGAGATCTCCTATTGGTCCAGCTCCTCTGGAGAATCCTGACTAATACAAAGTCAAGGGATATTATCCTGGACTGTCCAGTGTGCCTTAATATAATCATGTATCCTTATAAAAAGAAGGTGCAGGCAGATTGAGGACAGATAAGGAGAAGAACATGTGACCATAGAGCAGAGATTGAAGTTAATGTATCTTCTAGCCAAGGAAGGAGGGCAACCTAGCAGCTGGAAAAGAAAAGAAACAGATTCTCCTTGCAGCCTCCAGAAGGAACTAGTCCATCTGATACCTTAATTTCTGCTATTTTAAGCCCCTGGGATTTCTCAGTCCTACAGAGATTTTTCTTCTTTGTGCCGTGTTTTTTCTTCCCACGTTTTGGGAAGTCAGCCTATCTTCACTTAGCCCCGTGTTTCTCATCCAGCCTCCCTGTTTGGTTTGGTTTTATATTTAATGTTTCCTCAGCCATGAGCCAAGACCTGCTTCACAAGCAATTACCTTGTGTCAGGTCTGTGGTGGGACTTGCTAAATAGTCCTGAGGTGAGCATCTGGGCCACCTGGCGTGACAGGTGACACATTTCATTCTAGATGGGCTTAGAGGGAAACAGAAGGGGTCAGGGAGTCTGGTACTGAGCTGAGTGGAGAAGGACAGAAAATGGGAAGGAAGCAAAGGGATTTCTAGCTGCCGCTCATCTGCTTTCTCTGGTGCTTGGGATGCACCATTTCAGGCCACCAGGGGGCACCCTGGGCCTGGATGTGGGGAAGGTGCTTGCTGTGGTTTCTGCTGTGCTGGATGAAGTTTGAGGAGTTGCTTCCCTTTGACCCCCTTTTATCCCAAAACAGCTGTGCCCAATAAATCATCTTTTAAAAGAGCTAATATGTCAAAGGGCTTGGTGTCAAACTTCAGTCCCAAACCACAGCAAAAGCAGAGGATGGAGCCATTCACGAGGAGCCATCCTAACTAAGGGGAATAAGAAAGAGTTGAGGGCAAAACCTAGTCCCAAGATCTGCCATTCATACCAGGGAAATGGAGTCGCTGGATGTCTGTCAGCCGTCCGAGGACCCTATACTCACCTCTTTCCACAAACGCAGAAGGGAAGTCCTGGTTTCGCCCTCAGGAGCCTCCATGACTCCCACACCATAAAAGGGAGGTGCCTCCCCGGTCTGGCTTCATTTGTGCACACTGTCCTAGGCTGAGGCTAGTCTTACTTAGAACATGTTAAAGGGTTTAATCGAATTTAATTTTTTTAATTAATTGACTTGAGAGACAAATGGTGAGGGAGGGAGGAAGAGAGACAAACATCGATTTGTTGTTCCACTTATTGATGCATTCATCAGTTGATTCTTGGATGTGCCCTGACTGGGGATAGAACTTGCAACCTCAGCGTATCAGTACTAATGCTCTGACAAACTGAGCTACCCAGCCAGGGCAAGAGTTTGATTCTTCAGAAATCTCTTCTGTCCAGGATTGCAGGAATATCTAGATTCCCAGTGAGGTCAGAGTGGGGTGAGGAGAAGCAGGTGCAGGAAGTAGATTTGCATGTAGGTGCCCTCCCTCCTCTAAAGCAGGGGGAGAGGATAAGAGAGGTCTGGGGGAGCCAAACTCAGTGCTGGGGACTCAGAAGGCAACGTTCTTGGGGGGTCTCCACCATGGCCTGGTCTCTGCTCATCCTCACCCTCCTCACTCAGGGCTCAGGTGAGGCCTGCAGGGAGGGGACCATGGGGACATCTGGGCTGATTCTGTGTCTCCTCCTCAGACTCACATGGCTCTGCATTGAACTGAGCACTGAGTGTATTTTTCCTCTTTCCAGGTTCCTGGGCCCAGACTCCCCTGATTCAGCCTCCCTCAGTGTCCAGGTCTCCTGGAGAGTCTGTCACCATCTCCTGTGCTGGAAGCAGCAGCGATGTCAGTAGTACTAATGATATCTCCTGGTACCAACAACAACAGGGCACAGCCCCCAAACTCCTGATATATTATACCAGCAGATGGCTCACGGGGATCCCTGATCGCTTCTCTGGCAGCAAATCTGGCAACACGGCCTCCCTGACCATCTCTGGGCTCCAGGTTGACGATGAGGCTGACTATTACTGTGCTTCATATAGGAGTACTAACAGTGTTCCACAGTGGTGCAAGTTCATGGGGAAGTGAAACCAAAACCACCTTTGAACTCACTCAAGTCCCTTTAACCATAAACTCAGGCTTTCATTTGTTTATTCTTTATTACTGTTTTTTAAAATAATTGCAAACTTCAAATTTTAAAGATAATATAAAGAAATCTTATATAACTTATTTTACCAATTTACCACTGTTAACACTTTACCATATTTGATTTTCATTATATTTCCCTATTTTTCATCCCAGCATATATACACATATGTGTGTGTAAGTATAGGCATATACACATACATAAGATATGTACATAATACATGCATGCACACATAACATTCATTCTCTTAGTTATTAAGCTGTACCCACCAGCACCTCACTTTAATATCTATTTTTCTAGAATTCACATCCCATAACATACACCATTTCAAGGTGCATATCCCTGTGGTTTCTATTATATTCACAGGCATGTGCTCCCAATGCACTCCATAACTCCAGGACGTTTGTATCCCCCTCAGTGTAAAACCTCATCTGTCAGTGGTCGCTCCCATCTCCCTCTTCCTTCCACCCCTTGCAACCAGTCAGTTACTTTATGTCTGTCTGGGTTTGTCTATTCTGGACATGGCATCCAGGTGGGATCACACACTACCTGCTCTTTCGTGTTTGATTTTCTCCATTTACCAAAGTGTTTTCAAGGTTCCTTCAGGTTGAAGTGTGTATCAGGACTTCATCATTTGTCATGGCCGAATAATACTGCATTGTATGGATAGGTCTCATTTCATTTATTCATTAATCAATTGATGGGCTCCCATCAGTTTATCTGTTTCTTCTGCCACAACCCAAGGGCAGAGCGATCCTTGAGGGATCTAGGGCATGAAAAACCCGAGGTTTACATCACTTCACATGAGGAAATAAAAATGTAATACTCTCGGGGAAATCCATAGGCGGCAGCCAAAGCTTCATTTTTCTTTCATTTTGAGAGCCTCCTTGTAAGGATTTCCTGCTGGGGAGCATTTTTCTTTCTTCCTACCTATTTTTGGGCATGTCCTGGATGAAGCAGAGAGAGCAGGCAGGGGCCTGGGCCTCAGCTTCAACTGAGAAAAGGAGCCTCGTCTTTCTACTGGCTGTTTCTTTCTCTTTCCTAGTGCCAAATGTTCTAGGTGACTTTCCACCACCTCAAAAAAGGCTAAAAGGACAAGTTTTTCACCTTTCACTCACAGTTTGTCATAAAAAACTTCGTCCCTGTCTACATTTGTTCTGAGCTCTTCCCTATGGAGCTAAGGAAAGGAAAAATTGGGGGCATGTTTTAGTTTATTTTTCTAAATTCCTTTTGCTATTATATGCATCATTCCCAAAGAAGAGTGTGTGAGATGAATATTCACAATTTAAGAAAGAATAATAAATAGGAACCACATCAACCCACCCAAAGCACATCCATCTGTCCCGTTCCTCAAAGAGCCACTGTGCTGGCTTTGGTGTTAATCCCGGTATTGCTTTTCTTTTCGTTCCTTCCCGGTACCTTCCTTGCTCTATGTCCACAAATAACATAGTTTTGAAACTGCCCAACACGTGACTTTCTTCTCATTAGACTGGGATCTTCCCAAGTGGTTTCTGGGTTCTACAGGGAAGAGATATTTGGTGAGCCTCTTCCCTGTTCCTCTGGAGTTCTCACTGAGGTCTAATTTCCTTGGCTATCTAAATACATTTTTAGCTAGACTTCACATTATAATGTCACTAAGCACACAAGAATTAATTATCTGTGCAAGATTTTGTTGAACTTCTGATGGACACTGGATTTAAGTTCAAGAAGACCTGGTAGATGGCCATCCTCACTCTCTTGGTTTTAGTACCAGAAGTTGCACTGTGCCCTGTGGTTCCTCACTCCTGTGTGACTCAGAATGTTGGTCACTCTATCCACTAACTCGGTCTTTCTCACAACATTCACACACTTCAATTTTTTCATAATTTTTTTCATTATATTCTTTAGTTCCCAGAAAATGGTAAGTACCTCCATGCTTTAATCCCACATGGCAGAGAGTGATTTAGATGGACTCGGGAGCCACTCACTGGTCAGAGCACCATCAGGAGGGGGCGTGTTCTCTTTAAGACAGAGAATAGAGCCCTGAGTCACAGCCCAGCGTTGGTCCAATTCAGGACAGAGGGTGCAGTGCCTGTAGGTTGTGTCTTTGTGGAGGCAACAACTAGGAAGTGGGGGAGCTAAGTTCCGGTCTTTATCTTTGGAGCAATCCAACACTTGCCCCCCAAATGTATAGCATGACCAGTTTTTTTAATGAATATTCCACGTGTGAGTAGGAGGGCAGCTCGCCACAAATGCCCCTCCTGGATGTCTGATTCTGAGGTGGTGCAACCACTTCCTTTCCAGGGGGAAGTTAGGTGTTAGGTGTTTTGTATCGTGCAGTATGTAGAAAACCAGTAGGTGGATGTTGAGTAAACAGGATTACTCCCCACAGGACATTTCTGGAAAAAATCATCTCTGCGTGTATCTATTTTTCTGATACAGGAAACAATTTGCAGAAATGGCGACCCACATTTTCTCAAGTAATACAATTTCTCTCTCTCTCTCTTAATTAATTTTTGGTGAGTTTTTTTCTAATTTTGTAAAACTGTGCCAGATGATTTTCAGCAGAAGAGATTTCAATGTTTCGGTGTCCTCATTGTAAAATTACCCCCCGGGTGGCATCGTCGGCGTAACCAGATGATCGATACTCAGATTCCTCAACTGCCTGCAGAGTTCGGGGTTGGGTGTCATGTGTTTTCCACAGCGTTTTTTCCACATATTTTATTTTTCTTAAGAAATTGTGTTTATGCAGAGAAACATCAGTTTTAATTTGTACGGAGAGATAAGTGAATTGAAGTTGATTGTGTATATGTTTAATTTATACATTGATGTAATTGACTAACAATGATTTTTTTTGTATTGGTCATTTTGCCTCCCAATTGATGGCATTTTGTTTCTTTTAACTGTTTCATGCCTTAATGTGTGGGCATATGTATCCAGGATATTTCAAATGAAATGGGACACCTGTAGCATGGAATGAAGATCCTCAATTTTCAGTAATAGGGCATGGAACAGAGGTCAAGGTGGATACTCACAAAGGTCAGACATTCGCCTCTTGCAGAAAATGCCTAGACACCTGCTGTGTTCCCAGGGGCCCCCGCCATGATGATTCTTAGAGATGAAAAGATTCAGACTTCTGGTCTCTGATCCAGGCGTGCATGCCATGCCTAGTGGATTTCTGAGCAGGTCATTGATTTATTATCTCTCTCAAATTATACACATTATTGTCTAAACTAGTATAAAAAGTAATGCAGCATCTAAATGTTGAAAACACACAAGAAATAGTCACAAAGCTGAAAGTATCACTTCCCCCGAACATCCTTGTCCTTCCCCCTCCATCCCAGAAGCCAAATTTCAGCCTCTCTCACCCTTAACCATGAAGTCTCTTCCCTTGTTCAACTGGAAATGTCTGTCATAAGATATTAACAGTGATGGCAAAATAGTATTCTCTGAACATTCACACACCATAGAATACCTGTCCACTTTCTGAGGGGACATTTTTATTCTGGAAGGATCAGTTAGCTGTAACTGGAGCCATAGCACCAAACCAGTGTGACTCCAGACGTCCCTTAGGTTAAGCACCTCTCTGTCAATGAACAGACTTTGCCTCAGGATGGCACACAGCTCCCATGTGAATGGTCAATGTGCACCAAGTGGGCGAGATGAGGAACATCGCCTGTCCCATTGGACGGACTGACTTATCGAGAGGTCCCAGAGCTTGTGCCCTTAGAACAATCCTGACCCAAGTTCCCTTATTCTTGACCCTTTCATCTCAGAGTCCATGTCCTGCTTTCTATTACATCATTCTGAATCGTATTGAGCTCCCTCTCCTTCAAGCAATATTTTTTTCTGTTAACATTTCGAGAAGCCACTTGGTCTCTTCTCAATCCATTTTTCTTATGCCACCCTCCTGCTGGGGTTGATTTTGCTGTCTGTCCAATGTATTGATAGTAGGTGTAGGGCCAGAGCAGGGATTTCTGGCTCCCACTCAGGTGCCTTCCCTGGAACATGTCACACTGTCTGTGGCTACCAGAGGGTGCTGAGGGTCTGGACTTGGGGAAGGGCCTTGCTGTGGTTCATTCTGACCTGTATGAAGTCCTAGGAGCTGTGTCCCCCTGAGCATCTCTAAAGGGAAGTGGATGTAGGGTCCCAAATCTGTTATACCCCGGTAAGTTCTTTATACAAGGTTCAATAAGTGCACTCCAGGGCTCAGACTCAGGACACAGCCAATGCACAGTCAGGGCACAGAGCTGTGCATGAGAAGCCATCCTAGGAGAAGGGCCAGGGAGGTGTGAAAGAAAATGGGAAGTGCCCAGCTTTGCCTGTTGTCCTTGGAAACTGAGCATCAATCTCTCCCATCCTGCCTACCTCCCTGTCCTCACCTTCATCCCTCAGAGCAAGAAGCTGAAGTCCTAAGATTCCTCAGTGGGGAACCACTGAGTGATCCTTGGATCACCACAGTGATCCTTGCAATAGAAAAAAAAGGGACACCCAAGATTGTTTCATTTGCTGGGCTCTGTCACAGGCTCAGCTCATCCCAATGCAGAAAGTGCAGATCAAAGGCTTTTAATCCCTCAGCTGAGCTCTCTGTCCACTGAGCAGAATATCTAGAATCGAGGGCTGGGTCTGAGGGGGGTAGGGAGAGGCAGGTGCAGGCAGCACATTTGCATGGAAGCCCCTCCCTTCTCTGAGGCAGGGGGAAGAGATAAGAGAGGTCTTGGGGAGCCAGGACCAATTTTGGGGGCTCAGAAGCAGTGCTCTTGGGGCATCTCTGCTATGGCTCGGGCTCTGCTCCTGCTCACCCTCCTCGCTCAGGGCTCAGGTGAGGCCTCCAGGGAAGGGGTCTCAGGGACATCTGGGCTGGTTTTTCATCTCCTCTTTTAGTCTTACCTGGACCCCAGCACTGAACTTACCAGAATGTACTTTTGCTCTTTTCAGGTTCCTGGGCCCAGGCCCTGACTCAACCTCCCTCAGTATCCGGGACTCCGGGACAGTCTGTCACCATTTCCTGTGCTGGAAGCAGTAAAGACATTGAGAGATATAATTATGTCTCCTGGTACCAACAGCGCCCAGGCACAGCCCCCATACTTCTGATTCATTATGTAAATACTCGGTCCTCTGGGATCCCTGATCGCTTCTCTGGCTTCAAGACTGGAAGCACAGCCTTCCTGATCATCTCTGGGCTCCAGTCGGAGGACGAGGCTGATTATTACTGTTTTTCATATGTGGGCAGTGGTACTTACCACAGTCGTGCAAGTTCATGGGGAAGTGAGACCAAAACCTGCCCTCCGCTTTCAGGATCCCTCCTGCCTCTGAAGAAGCTCCCTCACCCTGAGCCGACAGGGCTCATGCAGCATGGCCTGGAGTTCCCTTTCTCCTCATCTCCTCTGCTGCCATGAAGTTCAGACAAAAACACTCTGTCGCCAATTTTCAGGATGTCATGTCAGCTTTCTCTTGTCCTGTGTGTCCCCAGAGGCACATATCTCTCTTCATTGTCAGAGGCAAAGTGAAGCACTCGCCTGCCCGGAGCACCTGCTTAACCAAGGAAAGACACTGAAAACAAGAAACTAAGTGAGTGTCAACACCAAACATCAGAACCCCCAGCAGCACTGCCCTGCATGTCCCGTTTCCACATATCAGCAGTGAAGCTGCAGACGGGGCTTTGACTCCACATGATGAAGTCCGCAGGAGGTGACACTGAACCCACACAAGAGAAACTGCACGCACGTCACCAGGAATTCCTCAGGTCCCCTCTTCCCACAGTTCCCCTATGAAAACTAGCCAGAATGACTGAAAGGCTAAGATGAGCTTTGAAACGAGAGTCTCTCATCTGCTACGTTGCTGGCCCCTGAAGAAAAACTCTTTCTTTTACATCATCTGCCCTCTCAAGTATTGGGTTTCGAAGCAGAGGGCAGCTGGACCTGAATTTGGTTACAAAATAACGGTCATATTCAACTCCGCATTTGCCATGTTCTAGTCACAGTAGTTCCCTGTGTGGGTCATTGTTCTGCATGTCTATTCCCAAAGCAATAGCACCTGAGAGAATATCTGGTCATTGTTGAGAGAAGGAGGATAAACAGAACACATTTTTCTTCTCATTGTCCCTCATCTTTGACTGAGCTTGGGGCTGAGCTTGGAGAATTGGACTGGCAGACTCTGTGTTCTGTAAGAGTCTCCCTGTCCCTCGCTGCTGCCCTACCACCGCCCAGACCCCTGAACCACTGTCCTGGACTCTGCCCCATTCGTGGATTGTCTCCTCATTAGAATGGGCTCTTTTTTTTTTAAGATTTTTATTTATTTATTTTTTAGAGGGGAAGGGAAGGAGAGAGGGAGAGAAACATCAATGTATGGTTGCCTTTCGTGCATCCCCTGCTGGGAACTGGCCTGCAGGGAACCGGCCTGCAACCCAGGTATGTGCCCTGACTGGGAATCGAACCGCGATTGTCTGGTTCGCAGGCCCGAGCTCAATCCACTGAGCTACACCAGCCAGGGCAGAATGGGCTCTTTTTAAAATGAGCTCTTAGTTCTGCAGGGGAAGAAACAGCAGGTTGTCCTCGGTTCTTCCAGGACCTTTGTGTGTCCTGCATCCTTGGGGAACCTGCCAGGTTTCTACCTGACTCCTGCTTCTGATGAACCCTTAAATAAACCAGGCCCTAAATATCTATGCAGAATTCTGTTGAATTCCTTTGAAACCAGCCTTAAATTCCAGAATGCCTAATAGGATGACCATGTCTTCCCAGTTCCAGAACTTTCCCGGACTCTACAGTGTCAGTCTAGGCACTGGCCCCATTCTTGGGCAAACCAGAATAGATGTTCACCTTCCCTAATAACTTTCTCATAATGTTTTTCATTTCAGTTATGTTCCAATCCTGTCCCAGTTACCTTCTTTTACTCCCCATCCCCACAGTAAATGACCAGCACCTCAATCATCTAAGCAGCTGAGTCACCAAACAGTGAGCAAGGGCCTCTGTTCATGGAGTCTGAGCATCTCAACTCATGGCCCCTGGTCTGATTCAAGCTGGTCAGAGGCGGCACCTGTCCACAGGGCGTGTGTCTTTGCAGAGGAAGCCTGTAGGCAGTGGCGGGGCCACTGGGGTTTTCACAGGTGCCTGTGATCCATCTGAGCTCCACAGGAGTGGAAGGGTTCCTGGGCATCTTAAGAAAGGGAAGACAACCTGTGGAATGGGGAGAAATGTTTGCAAACCATGTATCCCATAAGGGGCTAATACAAAATGTGTCAGAAAAATATATTTCTAATGTGTTTATAGCCAGAGGGAGGCTTGTACATGGAGCCAGGCTCTCAGGAAAGGGAGGTCCCCACCTTCCCATGCAAACTGTAAATTGTGGGGACACAGTCTTCCTTGATGTTTGCTTTTCAAAGATCTGTGACTCATCTCCTAAAGAAAGACACCCCTGGGTTGTTAACCCACATAGGGGCTCCTTAAGTTATTTTATAGATTTACATACAATTTTAAGAAGGGAAAGAATTTACAATGCAAGATTTCTTAAACTGAATGCCAAAAAACAGGAGAGGATGGCTTCCCTTCCTCTTTTACTAGGGAGCACCCTCCCTCATAAGATTTTTATTTACGTTACACCATCAAATCACATTTAGAAAAGAATTCATTTTGGGGGAGTCACCTAGTAGTCAGCCAGACATCACTGTAGTCTCATCTTTGAGTCTCTGAAGGATTCCACACTGAGAGGCATCTTTCCTGCTTCTCACCTGCTGTGTGGACGGGCCCTGGACGGGCTGAGAGGACAGTGAGAGAAGAAGGACCCACTTCATTGGAACAGCATGAGGTGGAGCTGGGGCTTTGCCCTTGAGACTGGCTCTTTCTCTTTCTTTTCCAGTTACTTTGTTCAAGAATTCCAGGTAAATTTGTTGCCATGTACTCCAAAAAGCCCACAAGGATGGTTCTTTCACCTTTTCTTGTGTTTGCTCATGGGCACTTTCTCAACTTCTGCATTTATTCGGCCTCTGTGTTCTAGGTAGGAGAAAGGAAAAAGCATTCAGGTGAATTTCCTTTCATTTTTCTAAATTTCTCTTATTGTGAGCATATCATACCTGAAGAAGGGTGCGTGACAATTTAGAAAGAACAACAAATGGAGGCTACATCTACCTCCTCCACCTCTACTCACTCAGAGTACATGCGTCTGTCCGACCCACAGTGACTAGTGTCCCGAGTTTGGTGTTAATCCCTTCTTTGCTCTCATCTATATTTTTCTACCTAATTATCATCCTGAAGCAATTTGTGAGTTCCAAGCAGTGAGTAGAAAACAACACATTAGCTGATGACGAAAAAGGACAATGTGTCTATCAGATGGGGCCCTGGGAGACATTAACCTTGACAGAGGCTCAGGGTCAATGTTGGGGGAGCTTCCAGTTTACTGGATCCCTTTCTGAAGATGACAGTCAAGGCCGAGGGGGAAGAGAAGGGGTCCCAGAATTGGACACATGGCCTTCCTGAGTAACTGGCAGGCACTGGGTGTGCAGCAAGAATGTTATCAGACATTTTCTGCTGCCTGACTCAGCACATTTTCCCAGCCCAGTCTGAGATGGCTGCTCTGGGTGGGGGAGAGAGAGGATTGGCTATTACTGATCAGGACATTAGTGCACAGCTTGTGTTGTGATGAACCTAGTTCACACCAGAAAGTGCAAACAAGACTCCAGGCCGAACACACAAACATTTCAGGACAGTCCCCTTGCTGTCAACACTGTAGGGATGTGAGCTTCCTCAGGGGTGAGCTTTGGAGTGTGTTGAGGAAAAGTCTGGAATAAGATGATCTCCAGAGGGAGGCTGTCAAAGGGTGCAACATCTCTAAAGCACAAGGCATCTTGTTACAATACCCACAGCATCTACAATACTTGGACCCCCCTCAGCCTGACTTATGCCCTTTGTCTTTTGTTGAGAGAGAGCTGGTCAGGGGAGGGGCCAGTGTAATGTGTTCTGTTAGCCTTAGTGCCAGCAGGGAGCAGGTCTGGAGGGTTTTCTGCTTACGTGACAACATCCACTCACTCTAATGTTTGTTTTCCTTGCTGCCATCACTACCACATTCACAAGCCAAGGAGGATTCTCAGGGAGTAAAACTCCATGGTTGACATTTTACTAATGAATGAATGAATAGTTACAGAAGCCAAAGAAGGGTCTTGAAAAAGGTTCCCAAGACAAAAAAAATTGGGTGAATTTGCCTTGTGGTGGTTTTTTTCTTTTTTTTCCCTGTCCTTTTCTTTCTCTTTCTCTTTCTATTTTTCTTTCTTTCCTTCTTTTGCATGTTTCTTGTGCTTGGGGTTTGTTGAGTTACTAGATTGTAGTTTTCTTTCTATTCCTCTATGTCTCTCTTTAGCATCTTCAATTGTACATGTATTAGGCACTTGAAGTGCCACTTCAAGTTTAAGTTCACAGATAACTTTTGATTTTATTTCTTTATTTTTCCTACATTTTACATCATACAATTTCCTTTGCAATGACTTTGAGGTCACTAGTCTTTTGTTTTGCAGTCTGTAGTAAATTCCATAGAGTGTAGTTCCTTTGTTTTTGTTTGCTTTTTGTGTTTCATTATATCTTCTACTTCTTGGCTGAGACGTTCTATATCTCCATTCATTTCAAGAGGGTTTCTACTTAATTCTTTCATCAGCTTTTAAATAGATGTTTTAAAGTGTTTGGAGAAAAAATTCCAGCATACCTGTCATATTGGGGTTAGCATGTGGTAAATGTTTTTTCTAGTCAATCAAGATTTTCTTCATGGTTTGTGTGTAACTTTGAATTTCATCCCACATACATCCACTGTTACATTATGTTATGAATCAATGTGTCTTGTTTGAAATGTTGATTTTTTTTGTAGCGGCTTATTGAGTTGTTGGGTTCAGGTTGCCTGTTCCCAATAGCATGTTCTCACTTTTCTAAAAGCTTCCTCTCTCATTCTAACTGTGGTTGTACTCTCCTTCATCACTTGAATGCCACAGCCAACTGACAACTCAACTGGTATCTCAGGTCCGTGTTCCCACAGACTTGGCATTGGGCATTGACCAGCCTATGTCAGGTAACACATGTGCATCAAATTCCTGACTTGTTTTTTCTCTATAGTCCTGTTACCAATATCCTTGTTTTCTCATGTGTTTGAATTCTTCCAACACAGTGTTGGAGGTGTTTCGTGGAGGAAGGCATGGACATGTGTGTTCACTCACTTTTAATCCAGCATCTTAAACTGCTCCTGCCCAGGTGTGTAGTCTTCATTCTCTGTGTTCCCTCAGCCTCCTGGGATGCATCTGGGGAGCAGCTCTTGCTCCTGTGGAAGTAGGTCACCTGAGATGCCAAAATGGCGATACCACGGCACAGCACCCACGTCGGGCAGAGGCAGAAGTGGCCTTAAGACTTCAGGTTGTGTTACGAGTGATAGGGGAGGAGAGAGTGAGGGAGAAGGAGGGGAAAGGTGAAGGAGAGAAGTGGTTTCACAGACTTTGCAGGAAATAAACTTCTGTGGTTGACATTTCACTAACAACTGAATAGTTACTGAAGCATAAGCAGGGCTCTAGGAGGGTTTCTATAAAAACAAGAAGTGGACTGGGTGGTCCCTGGTTTGTTCTTTTTCATGTTTTGTGTGCTTGGGGTTGGTTGAACTTTTTGAATCTATGGGTTCATTTTTTTTAACTTTGAATGTCTTTTGCCATGAGATGTTCTTCTGCTATTTCTTCAACTTTGGAGACTCCATTTGCATGTTTACTAATTCTCTTGTTATCTTACATCTCACTGATAATTTTCTAATTTAAAAAATGTGTGTTCTATTTTGAATAATTTCTCTTAAAAAGCTATGCTCTCAGTTATAGAGGATTACCTGTGATGGAGAAATGTGATTCCTTCCATCTAGTATAGTTTTCACTTTTCAATGGGTTCATTTGATGTCTTTATTATTTTCTGTTTCGTTACTAAGACTTCCCATTTTCATTCATTGCAAGAGGCTTTTCTCTACTTAGGCCATTAACATATTAAGAACTTAGTTTTTCAGTCTTCTGTCAGGTAAGTCCAACATGTGAATCATTTCTGAATTATCATCGGTTGATTTTCTCTTCTACAGCTGTGGATATCCTGTTCTTCATATGTCTAGTAAATTAGGATTCTCTTCTGGATCTATCTTATATTATGAAGTAAAACTGTGGGTCTTCTTAAATGCTTTCTTGACTTTTTTACTTTAGAAGATAACCTGCCATTTGGGTTTGGCTGACAAATTCCTCCCAGTCATCTGTGAATGGGTGTTCAAATGTCCATTGAATTTTTAATCTCACCAGCACCACATGGATCCACAAACAGTTCGCCCCACAAAGGGGCCCATGTGGAAAATGGGCAGCAGGCTGCCTCCTAATTCTGCTCTGAAATCCTTCCTCGCTCTTTGGGGTCCAGTCCATACAAGCACACTTCAGAGGTGGACCCAGAAGTTCAGGAGTCATTGAGGAGGTTGTTTTCTCAAGCTTTTTCTTATCACTTTCTCCCCAATCCCCCAATCCTGCTCTTAGTTCATCCTGCCCTTAACCAAGACCTTATCCTTGTGGTACTCTTGAACATGTCTGTCACTTGTCATGAACAGTGACACCAAAGTAGTTTCCTCAGAATAGTCGAAATCTATAAAACTCTTATCCCACTTCCTGAGTGGACATTTCTGTTTCCATTCTGGGTAGAATATATCAGGCCTGATTGGGGTCTATACCCCAAACCCATCTTTTCCCAGGAAAGCCCATCATCTCTGTGTGGTTGGAAGAGATGTTACCTCAGGAAGGGGCAGAGCTCTGGGGTGAAGTTGTTTCCATGTGCGGAGATGGAAGTTTCTGACCCTCTGTGATAGGTGGGTACTCCCTGAGGGGAGGTCCCTGAAATGGGGCCCTTGGAGCAACCCTGACCCCATTGTCCTTTTCAAAACTCCTCAAACACTGGAGCTCCACTCTTGCTGTTTATTGCATTATTTTCAGTCCTAGTGAACTTACTCTTCTCCTTTCTGGAATATTTTTTCCTCATTTTGAGTAGGCAATCGATCAGTCTTCTCTTCATCTAGCCTTCCAGGCAGGGTTCAGACTATCTCATGTCTAATGTTTTCTCAGCCCTAAAGGGTCTTTGACCAGATCACCAGGACCAGCACGATGGTCCTGTGGACAGGTCTGGACGATCAGGGACAGGAGCTAACACATTTGGTTCTGGAAGAAGCTGGTGACAAAGTGAGAGGACTGTAAACAGGACCAGAAGTGTTAAAGAACAATCTTCATCTGACTGAATTTGAAGCTCTAATTAGCTTTATTACATGATTCATATATTGACCTGTATCCTGCCCAGTAGCTGAAAGGGCTTTCCAAGGAGCTTACAAAGCGGACATTTTTTATAGGCAGAAAGAGGATGGGATTAAGAAGTTAAAAGAATAGATTATTTCAGACAAGGGCACGTCCCCTTCAGGGAAGGCAGGGTTCTCATCAGGCATATGACCTGACCAGTGGTGGCCCGGAAATCTTGGACTGCTATTTTAAAATTCCATCCCTAGGACAGCTAAAACTGCAATTAAGTTAAGCATTAAGTTTTGGTTTGGTGATGCAGTTTAGCAAAAGGGACTCCATTTTGGCCAGTTATTATTTTTTTTTATTAGACCGAATCAAGGGGCTGTTGGTGAGTTGAGATGAAAAAGAGGGAGCCTGGGAGGTGAGCAGAGCAGGGGTTTTCAAGCAGCCTTCCTGGTAAACTGTACCACCCTGAGGTGTGTGAGTCCAACGTTAGCCACCAGGTGGCAGCAAAGCCCAGATTTGCGGAGGTCTCTGCTGTGCTTTACTCTGGCCTGTGTAAGGTCCCAGAGCCTGGTTCAAAGTGAGGTCCTCCAGAGGGAGAATTTGGAAGTAGAGTGTCCCCAGTCTGTACTGCAAGACAGGACCCTAAATGTCACAAGGCCTCAGCCTCAGAGCAGTGCAGAGATTGAACAGGCAGGATGAAGAACCAAGCCTCCTACTGAGGAGGATAGGAAGGGGGTGAGGGATGTGAACAACCACCAGCTCTGCCTTGGGTACCTGAGAAGAAAACAAATTAGATTTCTCCTAACCCCAGCCCTTCTGAACCTTGTCCTCGACCTTCAACTATGCAGAACAAATAGAAAGTACTGGGATTTCAAGTGTATTGAGCCACTCGAGCACATCGTGAAACCCACAGCTGGATGGATGGGGACCTTTTAAGTCGGACTGCATTTCCTGGGCACTGTCATGGGCTCAGCCTTAGAAAACCCATGTTGAAGGGACAGAATGCCTCAGATTGGCTCTGCTACCCAGGGCTGCAAAATATCTAGAACCAAGAATCAGGTCAGAGCGGGGTGAGGGGACAGAAAAATAGAAGCAGATTTGCATGGAGGCCCCTCCCTCCTCTGAGGCAGGATGACAGAATAAGAAAGGTCCGGAGAGCCAGGTCCAGGTTGGGGGCTCAGAAGGCAACGTTCTTGGGGGATCTCCACCATGGCCTGGACTCTGCTCCTCCTCACCCTCCTCACTCAGGGTTCAGGTGAGGTTTTCAGGGAAGGGACCTTGGGGACATCTGGACTGCCTCTTTGTCTCCCCCTCTGCTCTCTTGGGCCCAGCACTGAACTGAGCTCTGAGTGTGTTTTTGCTCTTTTCAGGTTCCTGGGCCCAGGCTCCCCTGACTCAGCCTCCCTCAGTGTCCAGGTCTCCTGGACAGACTGTCACCATCTCCTGTGCTGGAAGCAGCAATGATGTTGGGTATACTAGTGATATCTCCTGGTACCAACAACAACCGGGCACAGCCCCCAAACTCCTGATATATTATACCAGCAATCGGCCCTCGGGGATCCCTAATCGCTTCTCTGGCTCCAAGTCTGGTAACACAGCCTCCCTGACCATCTCTGGGCTCCAGGCTGAGGACGAGGCTGATTATTACTGTAGTTCATATACAAGGACTAGCACTCTCCACAGTGGTGCGAGTTCATGGGGAAGTGAGACAAAAACCTTCCCTGTGTTAACAGGCTCCCTCTTGGCCCTGAAGATGCTTCCTCATCCCTACACAGGGGGCTCATGCAGCATGGCTTGCACAATTCTACTTCTACCTATTTCTGCCTCCTCTCCCAAAGCTTTGAAAATATAGGGCTCTTGTTTGTTTTTTTTTTTTTTCAGGTGATCTCTCTCACTTGAAATCCTAGCAGAAACTCTGTCTATGTTTTATTGTGTTTGCATGTGTTTTATAGATCCAGTGGTCACTCACTCCAAACCCTTCATTGTACCAGCCACTGGGAGCTCTGTGCTCTGCTTGTTGGGTAGATTACTCAGAGTCCTCTGGGCTATCCTCAGTTTAAATTCCTTGGTCTCCCACACCTGTGCAGACTGGCCTGGATTCTCTTTTCAAGCAATGAAGTGTGAATGAAAGTGAAGTGTCTCCTCTCTCCATGCCTCCCTCCTTCCTTCCTTTCTGTCTTCCTTCTTTTTTCTTTTTACCTTTCATTCTTCCCTTCTGAGCCTCTAATATTTCTCATAACCAAGAGATGTTTGAAGTGGAAATTTGAATGAAAGATACTGTCTCTCTCAAAATTGCACCTCCCCTCAAACTCCTGAGTGATTCTACTGGAAGCAGCTCTGCATGTGAAATCTCTTCCCTTTGTGGCAGGATATTTCCAAATGGCTGTTTGGTTCTTTAAGATATCTGTTGAATGTGACATAATTCCTAAGGGACCCCCAAAGTATACGATTTTCTTGATGACCCAACTCATTTGTATCTGTGATCCCAGTTACAATGAGTCACAAAGTACAGATACTCATAACACTCAGGCCAAGCATCCTTTGACCATTGAATGAGGCTGAGCTTAGGAACTAGAAGACCTGGTACAGTGACCTCATCATCCCAGCCTGTGAGACCTCTCAACTTCAGCCCTGAGAGAGCCAGGTCTTGAAAATGAGCTCACTCCTTCTCAAATCAGGGTGGATGGTCATCCTACCTGGAGTCACATCTTTGCTATAATGTCTCTGTTTAAGCTACTAGTTCACATTTTCCACGTTACCTCTCTCTTTCCCTGTAAAGTCTCAGTACCTTCATATTGAATCATCCAGGCTGCAAGAGTGACACTCGAGGACCCTCCCAGTTGGGTCACAGCACAGGGGGAAAGGGTCTCTGCTATGGGAGACATAGGATAATGTCTTGAGTCACAGCCTTGAGTCTGTGTAATGCTGGTCACAGGGTGAGCCTGCCTGTAGGGTGAGTGTGTGATCATGTTTGTGTCAAACAGCAGCAGAAATCAGAGTGACAACTGTTCTGATGATCCTTCTTGGCATCAGATGTATGTTCTACAGCATGACTGTAATAGCAAGACCAGTATTTTATATATTATTTCAATGTGATAGGAAGGCAGGGGCCCCTGTAACCACTTGTAGTGATTCTCCTCTAAAGGGGGACCACAATTTCCTGTTGAGCAGGTAGTCACTATTTTACAAGAGGGACTCTTACAAGGAGAGCCAGTAGCTAGATGTTCAATAAACAGTATCTCTCTAACATGACCCATTTGTAGCAAAAATCACCATGTTTTCTTGTGCATTTGGACTCTCTATTTATGGGAACAGCACCCTGCTTTTTCTCATATAGTTCAACAGAATGCCTGTTTAAGTCTCTTTTCAGATGGGAAGAAGACAAGGGTCACTATTGTTGGAAAAAATTACACATGTTCTACATCAATACAGGCAATATATCCACCCACTTTTCTCTGTTAGATACACTCAGAAACTCAGCAGCACAGGTCAGTGACCTTTCAGGAATCCACACAGTGCCACTCATTTTACACTCTACCTATTCTGGATATTAAATTTTTTTCTCTTAATTGCAAGTTTTTAATCCTCACCCAAGAACATATTTTTCATTGATTTTAGAAAAAAAGGGAGAGTAGAAAAATTGATATATGAGGAAATCATCGATGATTGTTTCCTGTACAAACCCAGACTTGGGATGGAACCTGCAAAAATTGGAGATTGATCCTGCAAACTTGGTATTCACCCTGACCAGGAAAAGAAACACCCAGTCTTTGGGTAAATGGAATGATTCTTCAGTTAACTGAGCTACGCCGACCAGGGTGTAAATGTAATTTTTAAGGACTCATCATATTCATTTGGACCTCAGTATGGGTTTGGGAATAAGTATGTGTGTTTTAATTTATTTGCTTGGTTTTCATAGAATATTAATCACAGTTAAAAAGAATCCTAGAAGCAGCAAAAGACTAGAGGACACTCACCTACAAAGCAGTTCCCATCAGACTGTCTGTGGATTGCTCAAAAGAGACCTTCCAGGCAAGAAGGGACTGGAAAGAAGTATTCCAAGTCATGAAATCCAAAGACCTACATCCAAGATTGGTCTATCCAGCAAAGCTTTCACTTAGAATGGAAGGGTAGATGAAGTTCTTCTCAGATAAGATCAAATTCAAGCAGTTCATCATCACCAAGCCCTTATTATATGAAATGTTAAAAGGACTTACCTAAGAAAAAGAAGATAAAAAAGATGAACAGTGAAAGGACAGCAAACTCACAGTTATTAAGAACCACACCTAAAACAAAAGCAAACTAAGAGGACAGCTAGATCAGGAGCAGAACCATAGAAATGAAGATCACATGGAGGGTTAGCAACAGGGGAGTGGAAGGAGGAGAAGGGGGAGAAGGTACAGAAAATAAGTAGCATAGATGGTAGGTAGAAAATAGATAGGGGGAGGGCAAGAATAGTATGGGAAATATAGAATCTAAAGAACTTGAGACACATGGTCATAAACTAAAGGGGGAAAGGTAGGGGAGGGGTGTGCAGGGTGGAGGGAAATGAAGAGGGGAAATACAACAACTGTAATGGCATAATCAATAAAATATATTTTTAAAAAAATGTTCATTTTGCCTACTTGAGCAGTAGTCATGGTTAGTGTTTCTGATCATGACTTGTCATGTGGTCACACATACACAGAGCCAAGCTACATGAGAATGGAGACTTCCGCAGCATGGGGGCTCTGAGTTGTTCCTGGTTCTGATAGAACCAGGAATGAGGACTAGGTGCAACCTACTAAAGACCAGAGGTTTGCTTCTTGCTATACTATGAAAGTAACTGGAATGGAATCAGAAGGCCTCTCCACAATTTTCCCAGGAGAAAAGGATCCAGTTTGCTTAGGTGCAGGGTCCATAGGTGCAGTGAAGGGTCTCTCAACGGCTCATTGATTACTGCCACTCCACTGTGATTTCACACGAGAGACATTATTCTCTAAACCAAGTCCTATAACCCATAAATGATTAGTGCACCAGCAGTGAAACCATTGTATCAAATTGAAAACTCGCACTTCCTTTCACATCCCATTTCCTATCCCCAATGCCTGATGCTGCCATAAGTCTGTGCCCTCCCTTGGCCAGAATGTCACTTCTCTTTGCTTTTCACAATGTCTGTGATGCAGAATGAACAATGACATTTAAATAGTGTTCTCAGCATTTTAATTCATAGAACTTCTAACTATTATGTGAGGATGTTTCCATTCCAATCTGGCCAGGACCAGTCATTCCTGATTTGTTTGTTCTGCAAATCTGACTTTTTCAGAAAAATACACCAGGCTGAGACTCTCTCTGTGGATGAGGGAGATCTTGCTTCACAGAGTCACACAGCTCTGAGGTGAGGTATTCCAATGTCCTATGCAGGGAGCACAAAGAAGGACATCATATCCCATGTGACAGATGGACACACTCTGAGGATGAGTCCTGGAGCCTGGCTCTTTGCCAGTCCTGACTTGTCACCTCTCAGAGGATCAATCACAGAATCGCACTTCTCCTTGTCCATGTGATGGTAGTCAGTCCTACTGAGTCCCCTGTCCCTCATAGGGATGTTGTATTTTACATTGTGGGAGGGCAATCTGTCTTACTTTGTCCCACTTTTTAATCCATTTTTCCTTCTGAAGTTGATTTGATTTCCCATGTAATCTTCCACACCCAGGCCAAGGTCTAGATGAGGAGAGCAAAACCTGTGATAAGATAGTTAAGACACATGTTCAATTGTTCTCAGGGGTGAGTCTGGGATTACCTCGTTGGGCAGTTGACACTCCATTCTGAGAGAGGATCAACGAGCTCAGATGGATGTAAGGGTTATCTAGAGACGTGTTGCTGAACTGCATGGGAATAAAAAGAGGAGGAGAGGGAACAGAGCAGATTTTTCCAGCTCCCACTCAATTAACTACCTTCACAGATGCTTGGGTTAAATCATCTGTAGCCACCGGGGGGCAGTGTTGTCTAAATTTGGCAAAAGCACTGAGTTAACCAGACCTGTATGAAGTCTTCTTACCTGGAGATTCCCGAGTGGGTGGTTGAGAGAAGGGGGTGCCCTGTATGTGTTGTGTCCCAATATTTCTACTTGTCTAAGTGGCAAAAATGCTCATGAAGCTAGACACAGTAGAGTTTGGGAGAAGCTATACATGAGAATTCATTTCAGCTTAGGAGCTTAAAAAGAAAAGGTTGAGAAAGAATGAGAGATGCCAACTCTCTCTTCGGTCCTTGGAGAGTGGAGTGGCTGGCTATTTTCTAGCCACCATCTGGCCTTATCCCTGCCCTCCTCGCAGATGTCTCAGAGGGAAAGTGCTTGTATCCCTCAGCTAGAGGCCACCTTGATCTCTACACTAAGAAGGACAGGGACTTCCAGGTGGGGTGCATATACTAGGCACTCAAATAATGGTCTCAGTGTGTCATAGGTGAGAAAAAAACCTGACAAACCACTTTATTCTCTGAGATTAGCTGTGCTGTCTGCTGAGCAGAAACATCTATATCAAGGGTGAGGTCAGAGTGGGGTGAGGAGAGGCAGGTGCAGGAAGTAAATTTGCATGGAGGCCACTCCCTCCTCTGAGGTAGGAAGAGGGAATAAGAGAAGTCTGCAGGAGACAGGCTCACTGTTGGGGTCTCAGAAGGCAACACTCTTGGGGGGTCTCCACCATGGCCTGGTCTCTGCTCATCCTCACCCTCCTCACTCAGGTTTCAGGTGACGCCTCCAGGAAAGGGACCATGGGAACTCTGGGCTGATTCTTTTCTCATCCTCAGACTCACCCAGGCCAAGCACTGAACTCAGCACTGAGTGTGTTTTTGCTCTTTCCAGGTTCCTGGGCCCAGGCTCCTTTGACTCAACCTCCCTCAGTGTCTGGATCTACTGGACAGTCTGTCACCATGTCCTGTGCTGGAATCAGCAATGATGGTGGGTATGGTAGTTATGTCTCCTGGTACCAACAACTACCAGACACAGCCCCCAAACTCCTGATATATCATGCCAACAGTCGGCCCTCAGGGATCCCTGATCGCTTCTCTGGCTCCAAGTCTGGTAACACGGCCTCCCTGACCATCTCTGGGCTCCAGGCTGAGGACGAGGATGATTATTACTGTAGTTCATATACAAGCAGTGACACTCTCCACAGTGGTGCGAGTTCATGGGGAAGTGAGACCAAAAGGTGCCCTGCACTCACAGGCTCCCTTGTGGCTCTGCAGATGCTTCCTCATCCCTGTGCAGGGGGCTCATGCAGCATGGCCTGGAGAACTCCTTTGATACCCCTTGACATCTCCTCTCCCAAAGCTTCAAAAATGCAGGGTTTTTTTTCACAGGTTCTCCCCTCACACATGAAATCCAAAAGGAAATTCTCTCTATGGTTTGCGTCTTTGTATGTGTTTCTTAGACCCAGTAGGGGACTCATTTCAAACCTTTCATTGTAACAGCCACTGGGAGCCCCACCCTCTGCTTGTTATGTAGTTTTCCCACAAAACTCTGGGAGAGTGTCATTTAAGTCTCCTAATCTCCCACACCGTTGCAGACTGGCATGGACCAAGTTCTCCACAAATGATGTTGGAATGAGAACAAAGAAGTTTTTCTTCCCTTCCTACATTCTTTCTCTCTCCTTACCTCCCTCAATTTCTTTCTTTCTTCCTTCCTTCCTTTTTTTCCCTTCCTCCTTAAGTCTCTTTTCTTGCTCCAAGTATTTGCAATAATGAGAAAGTTTTCATGTGGGAATTTGAGTGAAAGATTCTGCCTCTCTCAGAATCACACCTCTCAAACTCCTGAGTGATTCTAGTAGAAGCAGCTCTGCATGAGAAATGTCTTCCTATTACAATGGGATTTTTCCTAATGGCTGTTTGGTTCTTCAAGACATATCTTGGGCCCAGGCTGGTGTGGCTCAGTGGATTTAGTGCTGGCCTGTGAACAGAAGATTCATCGGTTCGATTCCCAGTCAGAATATATGCTGGCCAGGTTCCATGTTGGTGGTGTGTAAGAGGCAACCACACATTGATGTTTCTCTACTTTTCTTTTTCTTTCCCTTTCCCTCTCTCTAAATATGAATAAATAGAAAGTCATTTAAAAAAGAGAAAAAGATATATCTTGGATGTGTCTCCCCACGGTATGTTGTTTTCATGATGCTCCAGCTTGTTTCTAGCTCTGATCCTGGTTGCAATGAGTCACGAAGCACAGACACACATAACTCAGGCCCAGAAATCACTGACCATTGAATGAGCTGAGCTTAGGAGCCAGAAGATGCTGAGCAGTGACCTCATCATCCCAGGTTGTAAGAATTCTCTCACTTCAGCTCTGACAGCTCCAGCTCTTGAAAATGACCTCTATCCCCACCAAATCAAAGTGGACGCTTATCCCACCTGAAGTCACATCTTTGTTATAATGTTCTCTGTTGAAGTTATTTGTTCAAAACTTTCCCAGTTACTCCTTTCTTTCCCCATTAAGAATCAGTACCTTCATGCTTTAACCATCCAGGCTGCCACAGTGACACACGTGGACCCCTCCCCAGCTGGGTCACAGCACAGTGGGAAGGGGTCTCTGCTACTGGAGACACAGAATCAGGTTCTGAGTCACAATCCTGTGTCTGTGTAATGATGATAACAGGGTGAGCTGGTCTATAGGGGGTGCGTGTGACAACGTCCTTGTGCTGAACACCAGTAGAAAGCAGAGTGACAACTGCTCTGATGATCCTCCCTGGCATCTTGGGCATGTCTTTCTCTCTGAATTTAACAGCAATGCCAGTATTTTATAATTTATGTCAATGTCCATAGGGTGTAAGAGCCCCCATGAACTCTTCTAGTGTTTCTCTTCTGAGGTGGGACCACAATTTCCCTTTTAAAATTAAGTCACTATTTTATAAAAATGGAATTACAAGGAGAGCCAGTAGCTAGATGTATGTTGAGTGAACAGGATCTCTCTAACATGATCCCACTGGAGCAACAATGCTGCTTGTTTCTTGTGTATTTGGAATGGATATCATAGGGACAGACCCCTTCATTGTCTCAAATGAGGCAACAGAATACCTGTTTGTCCTTTTCATATGCAGATGGAAATGCTCCTTTTTGGTGGAAGAGATTGAACATGCTCTACATGGCACTATGGTCGATATATTTGCACATATTTTTCTCCTAGATGTGGTCAGGGACTCAGCAGCAAGGTCAATGACCTTTCATGGCTCCACACAGTGTCTGTGTCAGGTGCCACACTTTTACACTGTACCTCTTTGAAATATTTAATCTTTTTATTGCAATTTTTAAAATCTTCAACTGAGGATATCTTTTCATTGATTTGAGAGAGAGAGGATGAGAGAGAAGCATTGATCAGATGCTTCCTGCACATAGTAGACCAGGGACTGAACCTGCAACATAGACATGTGTCCTGACTGGAAATCAAACCCACAACTCTTCTGTTATGGAACAATAATTCAGTGTATGGAGCCACACCAACCAGGGCATGATTGCCTTTTTGTGGGGGAGACTTTGCCCTCAAGTCCCCCTATTTGCCACAGATGAAAGTAAACACTACCAAGACATGATCTGCTTGGGGAGGAGAGGTGGCCAATTTTTCAGAGGAAAAAAGGCCAGGAGCATTTTCCTTCAGGGACTTTTATTAGCTTGTAATACACAGGAATACAGGGCGGCAAGGATGATACAGTAGATAACATTTCAAAGAAATCTGAGGGCTTAGTCTGAGTCAGTGTCTGACAAGAAAGGGTGTTTGCAAACTTTGGGAGACATACTCATTTCCTGCTCGGAGCCTTAACATATGAAAGAAAGCACTTAGAAAAGCAGGTTTCACAGGATTTTTAGGAATTTTTTCCTATGCCAGATTTCCCCAAATCGGCTCTAGCAAAGCAAGGATCGGTGCCCCTCCCCACCAGGTTTTCAGGCTAAAGTGGATTAGAGCCAAGAAGCACTTCTCCCAGAAGACATGGAAACTTGGGCTATGTCACATAGCCAGGAGGGCAAGGGTCCATTGCTCACACTTTGTTGCAGCCCCCCGAGTTCTTCCATGATGGCCTCCCAAGTGATTGAGTCTGGCTTAGGTTGCCCCTCACTGTGAGGAGTCCAACCTGTCATGTACATAGACCATGCTTTGGGGGCAGGGGGAGTAAACTGAGGCAGCATTTGCTACCAGAGACAAGCTTTTGTCACCTGTGGCTTGCATTCTGAAGGCCACTTACTCATCCTTAGCCATGGTGGGTAGTTACATCCTGAAACCAGGCAGAGCAGTTCCCAATACTTTTTAAGGAATTCATCATATTCATTATGACCTGGAAACATGGATTTGGGAACAAATATAGTGTATTTAACTTTATTTGCTGCACTTTACAGATTATTAATCATAGGTGCAAGTGTTCATTTTGGCTACTTTGGTGGCCGTCATGCTTAGTATTTCTGTGTCACTACTTGTCATGCTGTCAAACATTTACAGAAGGGTTTTAAATGAAAGGAACATGACTGCAGCATGGAGACTTGGAATTGTTCCTCATGTTAGCAGAACCAGGAACCAAATCAAGGAGGAACCTAGTGAAGATCAGAGGTTTGCTTCTTGCTGTAGCATGTGGAGAACTGGAATGGACCCAGTGGGCCTCTCCATGGTTTCCCAGGAGACAAAAATGAAGTCTACTTGATCCACAGGTCCAGCGGATGGATCTCTGAGCAGGACATTGATTACTGCCACTTTTCTATTATGTTACACTAGAGACGTTATTCTCTAAACCACGTCATATAGCACATAGATGGTTGGAGGACCCCCACTGAAATGACTGCATCAATAGAAGAGTGTCACTTCCTGCCACATCCAAGTCCCTCTTCTCCAATGTCTGAGGCTGCCATGAGTCTGTGTCCGCCCTTGGCCAGAATGTCACTTCTCTTTGCTCTTCATGATGCCCATGACGTGGAATGAACAATGGCACTAAACTAGTGTTCTCTGAGCATTTTAATCATAGAATTTCCAGTTATTTCCTGAGAACATTTCCATTCCAGTCTGGCCATGATCTATTATTCCTGACTTATCTGTTGTCTAAATCCAACCCTTTCCACAAAAAGTACACAAAACCAAGCATCTCTCTGTGGGTCAGAGAGATTGTGCCTCATGAATTCACAGAGCTCTTGGGTGAGGTCATCTCAGTGTGCTAGGTAGGGGGCACAATGAAGGACAATGTGTGCCCCATGTGATAGACAGACACACTCTGAGGACAAGTCCCAAAGTTGGGCTCTTTGCTAGTCCTGACTTGTCACTTTCCAGAATCTCAAACACAAGAACTGATGCTCTGTTTTCCATTTGGTCGTAACAGATCCTAATGAGCTCTCTCTCTTTCATGGAGATGTTGTATTTCATCACTGTGGGAAGTCAGTCTGTCTCCCCTTAGTCCGGTTTCTTTCCTTCATTTTTTCCTCCTGGATTGAATTTCTTATCATGTCTAATGTTTCATGAGGAAAGGCCAAGGACTACCCCAGAAGCACTAAGTCTGTGATAAGATGAACGAGAGACAAGTTCAATGGTCCTCAGGGGAGGATCTAGACAACCTAGGTGAGCAGGGGATCTTCTGTTCTAAAGGAAGAGAGATACAGAGACAAATGAGCTTGGATGGATGTAAAGGTCATCTAGAGACCTTGCACTGAGCTGGATGGGAATAAGAAGAGGAGGAGAGGGAAAAGAGCTGATTTTCCAGCTCCCACTCAACTGTCTTCTGAGGTGCAGAGATTGAATCAACTGTAGCCATGAAAGGGTAGTGTTCTTTGTACTGGGGGAAGGCACTCACTGTGCTTTGCTGGGACTGTATAAAGTTTTAAAAGATCTTTACCCTGAAATTCTCCCAAGTGGGTCGTTGAGGGTGAGGGATGTGCTGTATGTGTTGTGTCTCAATATCTCTACTTTTACAAGTGACAATAAATGTCCCTGAGCCTCAGACACTGTAGATACAGGAACAAAGAATACATGAGGGCTGATTTCAACTGAGCAGCTTCAGGAAAATGTTGAGGAAGAATGAGACATGCCAGCTTTGTTTATGGTCCTTGGCTAGTGGAGTGACTGGATTTTTTTTCTAGCCAATATTAGACTTTGTTCTCACCCTCCTCCCAGATGTCTTGGAGTGAAGGTCTCTGTCTTCTGCACCCAAAAACCACCCTGTCTCCTACAGTAGGAGGGACAGGACATCCAGGGCCTAGACACTCGAATGGTGGTCTGAGTGTGTTCTGAGTGAGCATAAACCATGTCAAACCATTTAAATTCTCTCAGATTACCTGTGCTATATGGTGAGCAGAAACATCTATATCAAGGGTCAGGTCAGAGTGGGGTGAGGACAGGCTGGTGCAAGAAGCAGAATTGTATGGAGCCACTCCTTCCACTGACGCAGAAAGAGAGGATAAGAGAGGTTTGAGGGAGGCAGGCTCAGTGTTGGGGTCTCAGAAGACAACACTCTTGGGGGATCTCCACTATTTCCTGGGCTCTGGTCCTCCTAGCCCTCCACACTCAAGGCTCAGGTGAGGCCTCCTGATAGGGGACCATGGGGACATCTGCACTGCTTTTTTCTCCTCCTCAGGCTCATGTAGAACTAGCACTGAACTGAGCAGTGAGTGTGTTTTTGCTCTTTTCTGTTTCCTGGGCCCAGGCTCCTCTGACTCAGCCTCCCTCAGTGTCTAGGTCTCCTGGACAGTTGGTCACTATCTTCTGTCCTGTAAGCAGCAATGGCGTTGGTGGTTATAATTATGCCCCCTGGTACCATCAACAACTGGGCATGGCACTCAAACTCCTGATTTATGATGTCACAAGTTGGCCCTCAGGGTTCCCTGATCGCTTCTCTGGCCCCAAGTCCAGCAACACAGCCTCACTGACCATGTTTGGGCTATAGTCTGAGGACGAGGCTGATTATTACTGTAGTTCATATACAAGCAGTAGCACTCTCCATAGTGGTGCAAGTTCATGAGGAAGTGAGACCAAAACCTGCCCTCTGCTTTCAGGATCCCTCCTCGTTCTGAAGATGCTCCCTCGCCCTGAGCTGACTGGGCTCATGCAGCATGTCCTGGGCTTCCCTGCCTACCCATCTCCTCTGCTGCCATGAAGTTCAGACAAATACACTCTGTCACCAATTTTCAGGGTGTCATGTCATCTTCTTGTCCTGTGTGTCTCCAGAGGCACATCTCTCTCTTCATTGTCAGAAACAGAGTGAAGCACACGCCAGCCTGGCGTACCTTCTGCTGTTTTCAGGGAAATCTGACTTTAAATTTCTCCACTAACACAGCTACTCAATGTCCTAGATTTAGTTCTCCAGGGACTTAGCAGTGATTGAAGTAAACCTATTATACCAATCAGGTGGTAGCGATAGAACAGGCTATACTAACAAAGTCATGGAAGATTCTTATGTTAAAAGTTTCCTTATAAGTATCATACATACCAGCAGGTGCAGCTTCTGCTTAAGCAAGGAATGACCCTGAAAACAAGAAATTGAATGAGTATCAGCACCAAACATGAGAACCCCCAGTGGCCTTGCCCTGCATGTCCCATTCCGACATACCAGCAGTGAAGCTGGAGATGGGGCTTTGACAGCACATGATGAAGTCCGCAGGAGGTGACACTGAACCCACACAAGAGAAACTGCATGCCCGTCACCAGGAATTCCTCAGTTCCCCTCTTCCCACGGTTCCCCCATGAAAGTCAGGATGTCTGAAAGGCTAAGATGAGCTTGGAAACAAGAGTCCCTCAACTTCCAGGTTGTTGGCACCTGAATAAAACCACTGTCTTATACATCAGCTGCCTTCTCAAGTATTGGCTTTTGAAGCAGAGGGTAGACATGTATTTGATAAAAAATGACTGTCATATTCAACTCTGCATTTTCCTTGTTCTAGTCAGATTGTTCCCCGTGTGGGTCATTGTTCTGCACATTTATTCTCAAAGCAACAGCACCTGAGAGAACATCTGGACATTGTTGAGAGAAGGAGGATAAACAGAATACATTTTTCTTCTCATTGTCCTTCATCTTTGACTGACTTTGGGGCTGAGCTTGGAGAATTGGACTGGCAGACTCCATTGTCTCTAAGAGTCTCCATGCCCCTCACTGCTGCCCTGCCCCCGCCCAGACCCCTGAACTGCTGTTGTAGACACTGCTCAGTAAGTGGACTGTCTCTTCATTAGAATGAAATCTTCTTAAAATGAGCTCTTCATTCTGCAGGGAAAGAAATAGCAGGTTGTCCTCGGTTCTACCAGGACCTTCGTGTGTGTCCTGAGTCCTTGGGGAACCTGCCCCAAGGTTTCTACCTGCCCCAGGTTTCTACCTGACTCCCCCTTCTGATGCACCCCTCAGTACACTGACCCCTAAATATCTATATAGAATTCTGTTGAATTCCTTTGGAACCAGCCTTAAATTCCAGAATGCCTAATAGGATGACCATGTCTTCCCAGTTCCAGAACTTTCCCGGACTCTACAGTGTCAGTCTAGGCACTGGCCTCATTCTTGGGCAAAGCAGAATAGATGTTGACCTTCCCTAATAACTTTCTCATAATGTTTTTTATCTTCAGCTATGTTCCAATCCTGTCCCAGTTACCTTCTTTTACTCCCTGTCCCCACAGGAAATGACCAGCACCTCAATCATCTAAGCAGCTGGGTCACCAAACAGTGGGCAAGGGCCTCTATTCATGGTGTCTGAGCATCTCAACTCATGGCCCCTGGTCTGATTCAAGCTGGTCAGAGGTGGCACCATCCCACAGGGCGTGTGTCTCTGCAGAGGAAGCCTGTAGGCAGTGGCGGGGCCACTGGGGTATCACCTGTGCCTGTGAGCCATCAAAGCTCCACTGGTGCGGTTAGGTTGCCTAGGCATCTTCACAAAGTGAAGACAACATGCAGAACGGGAGGAAATGTTCACAAACCATATATCCCATAAGGGGTTAATATCCAAAACATGTCAGAAAAAAATACATTTCTAATGTGATATGGCCAGAGGTAAGCTTGGAATTGGAGCCAGGCTCAGGAATGGGAGGCTCCCACCTTCCCATGCAAACTGTAAATTGTGGGGACACTGTCTTCCCTGATGTTTGCTTTTCAAAGATCTGTGACTCATCTCCTAAAGAAAGACACCCCTGGGTTGTTAACTCACATAGGGGCTCCTTTAGTTATTTTGTAGATTTACATACAATTTTAAGAAGGGAAAGAATTTACAATGCAAGATTTCCTAAACTAAATGCCAAAAAACAGGAGAGGATGGCCTTTCTTCCTTTTTGACTGGGGAATACACTCCCTCATAAGATTTTTACTTACTGTTACACAATCAAATCACATTTAGAAAAGAATTCATTTTGGGGCAGTCATGTAGTAGGCAGCCAGGCATCACTGTAGTCTCATCTTTGAGTCTCTGAAGGATGCCACACTGAGGGGCATCTTTCCTGCTTCTCACCTGCTGTGTGGACGGGCCCTGGATGGGCTGAGAGGACAGTGAGGGAGGAGGGACCCTGCTTCATCAGAACTGCATGAGGTGGGGCTTTGCCCTTGAAACTGGCTCTTTCTCTTTCTTTTCCAGTTACTTTGTTCAAGGATTCCAGGTAAATTTGTTGCCATGTACTCCAAAAAGCCCACAGGGATGGTTCTTTCACCTTTTCTTGTGTTTGCTCATGGGCGCTTTCTCAACTTCTGCATTTATTCGGCCTGTGTTCTGGGTAGGAGAAAGGAAATAGCGTTCAGGTGAATTTCCTTTCATTTTTCTAAATTTCTCTTATTGTGAGCATATCATACCTGAAGAAGGGTGCGTGACAATTTAGAAAGAACAACAAATGGAGGCTACATCTACCTCCTCTACCTCCACTCACTCAGAACACATGCGTCTGTCTGACCCACAGTGACTAGTGTCCTGGGTTTCGTGTTAATCTCTTCTTTGCTCTTCTCCATATTCTTTCCACTTAATTATCATCCTCAAACAATTTGTGAGTTGGAAGCAGTGAGTAGAAAGCAACACATTAGTTGATGGAGAAAGAGGACAATGTGTCTATCAGATGGGGCCCTGGGAGACATTAACCTTGACAGAGGCTCAGGGTCAATGTTGGGGGGGGTGGCTTCCAGTTTACTGGATTCCTTTCTGAAGATGACAGTCAAGGCCGAGGGGGAAGAGAAGAATTGGGCACATGGCCTTCCTGAGTAACGGGCAGGCACTGGGTCTCCAGCAGGAATATTGTCAGACATTTTCTGCCACCTGACTCAGCACATTTTCCCAGCCCAGTCTGGGATGGCTTCTCTGGGTGGGGAGAGAGAGGATTAGCATTTGCCCATCAGGACATTAGTGCACAACTCGTGTTGAGATGAACCTAGTTCACATTAGAAAGTGCAAATAAGACTCCAGGCCAAACGCACAAACATTTTAGGACGGTCCCATTGCTGTCAACACTGTAGGGATGTCAGCTTCCTCAGGGGTGAGCTTTGGAGTGTGTTGAGGAAAAGTCTGGAACAAGATGATGTCCAGAGGGAGGCTGTCAAAGGGTGCAACATCTCTAAAGCACAAGGCATCTCGTTACGATACTCACAGCATCTACAATACTTGGACCCCCCTCAGCCTGACTTATGCCCTTTGTCCTTTGTCCAGACAGAACTGGTCAGGGGAGGGGCCAGTGGAATGTGTTCTGTTAGCCTTGGTGCCAGCGGGGAGCAGGTCTGGAGAGTTTTCTGCTTATGTGACAACATCCACTCACTCTAATGTTTGTTTTCCTCACTGCCATCACTTCCACATTCACAAGCCAAGGAGGATTCTCAGGGAGTAAAACTCCATGGTTGACATTTTACTAATGAATGAATGAATAGTTACAGAAGCCAAAGAAGGGTCTTGAAAAAGATTCCCAAGGCAAAAAATTGGGTGAATTTACCTTGTGGTAGTTTTTTTTCTTTTTTTTCTGTTTCCTTTTCTCTCTCTCTTTCTATCTTTCTTTCTTTTTCATGTTTCTCATGGTTGGGGATTGTTGAGTTTCTGAATTATAGTTTTCTTTCTATTCCTCTATGTCTCTCTTCAATTTTGTATGTATTAGGCACTTGAAGTACCACTTCAAGTTTAAGTTCACAGATACCATTTGAATTTATTTCCTTATTTTTTCTACATTTTACATTGTACAATTTCTTTTGCAATGACTTTGAGGTCACTAGTCTTTTGTTTTGCAGTCTGTAGTCAATTCCATAGAGTGTAGTTCCTTTGTTTTTTTTTAAATTTTTTTTGCTATTTGTGTTTCATATATCTTGTACTTCTCCACTGAGATGTTCTATATCTCTGCTCATTTCCAAGGGTTTTCCCTTAATTCTTTCATCAGCTTTTAAACAGCTGTTTTAAAGTGTTTGGGGGGAAAATTTTCAGGATACCTGTCGTATTGGGGTTAGCATGTGGTAAATGTCCTTTTTAGTCAGTCAAGATTGTCATCATGGTTTGTGTGTAATTTTGAATTTCATCCCACATATATCCACTGTTACATTATATTATGAATCAATGCATTTTGTTTGAAATGTTGATTTTTTTGTAGCCGGCTTTTTGTGTTTTGGGTTCAGGTTGCCTGTTCCCAATAGCATGTTCCCATTTTTCTAAAAACTTCCTCTCTCATTCTAACTGTGGTTGTACTCTCCTTCATCACTTGAATGCCACAGCCTACTGACAATTCAACCAATATTTCAGGCCCGTGTTCCCTCAGCCTTGAAATTGGGCATTGACCAGCCTATGTCAGGTAACACATGTGCATCAAATTTCTGACTTGTTCCTTCTCTATAGTCCTGTTACCAATGTCTTTGCTTTCTCATGTGTTTGAATTCTTCCAACACAGTGTTGATGGTGTTTCATGGAGGAAGGCATGGACATGTGTGTTCACTCACTTTTAATCCAGCATCTTAAACTGCTCCTGCCCAGGTGTGTAGTCTCCATTCTCTGTGTTCCCACAGGCTCCTTGGATGCATCTGAGAAGCAGCTCTTGCTCCTGTGGAAGTAGGTCACCTGAGATGCCAAAATGGTGATACCACGGCACAGCACCCATGTCGGGCAGAGGCAGAAGTGGCCTTAAGACTTCAGGTTGTGTTACAAGTGATAGGGGAGGAGAGAGAAAGAAGGATAGGGAGGGGGAGAAGTGGTTTCACAGACTTTTCAGGGAATAAACTTCTGTGGTTGACATTTCACTAACAACTGAATAGTCACTGAAGCATAAGGGGGGCTCTAGAAGGGTTTCTACAAAAACAAGGAGTGGACTGAGTGGTCCATGTTTTGTTCTTTTTCATGTTTTGTGTGCTTGGGGTTGGTTGAGCTTTTTGAATCTATGGGTTCATAGGTTTTTTAAACTTTGAATTGTCTTTTGCCATGAAATGCTCTTCTGCTATTTCTTCAACTTTGGAGACTCCATTTGCATGTTTACTAATTCTCTTGTTATCTTATATCTCACTGATACTTTTTTAATTTAAAAATGTGTGTTCTATTTTGAATAATTCCTCTTAAAAAGCTATTCTGTCATAGTTATAGAAGATTACCTGTGATGGAGAAATGTGATTCCTGCCATCTAGTGTAGTTTTCACTTTCAATGGGTTCATTTGTTGTCTTTATTATTTTCTGTTTCATTACTAAGACTACCCATTTTCATTCATCGCAAGAGGTTTTTCTCTACTTAGGCCATTATTATAATAAGAGCTTAGTTTTTCAGTCTTCTGTCAGGTAAGTCCAACATGTGAATCATTTCTGAATTATCATCGGTTGATTTTCTCTTCTACAGCTGTGGATATCATGTTCTTCATATGTCTAGTAATTTAGGATTCTCTTCTGGATCTATCTTATAATATGGAGTGAAACTCTGGATCTTCTTAAATGTTTTGTTGACTTTTTCATTTTAGAAGATAACCTGCCATTTGGGTTTGGCTGACAAATTCCTCCCAGTCATCTGTGAATGTGTGTTCAAATGTCCATTAAATTTTGAATCTCACCAGCACCACATGGATCCACAAATAGTTTGCCCCACCAAGGGGCCCATGTGGGAAATGGGCAGCAGGCTGCCTCCTAATTCTGCTCTGAAATCCTTCCTCGCTCTTTGGGGTCCAGTCCATACAAGCACACTTCAGAGGTGGACCCAGAAGTTCAGGAGCCATTGAGAAGGTTGTTTTCTCAAGCTTTTTATTACCACTTTCTCTGCAATCCCCCAATCCTGCTCTTAGTTCATCCTGCCCTTAACCAAGACCTCATCCTTGTTGTACTCTTGAACATGTCTGTCACTTGTCATGTACAGTGACACCAAAGTAGTTTCCTCAGAATAGTCGAAATCTATAAAACTCTTATCCCACTTCCTGAGTGGACATTTCTGTTCCCATTCTGGGTAGAATATGTCAGGCCTGATTGGGGTCTATACCCCAAACCCATCTTTTCCCAGGAAAGCCCATCATCTCTGTGTGGTTGGAAGAGATGCTACCTCAGGAAGGGGCAGAGCTCTGGGGTAAAGTTGTTTCCATGTGCGGAGATGGAAGTTTCTGACCCCATTGTGATAGGTGGGTACTCCCTGAGGGGAGGTCCCTGAAATGGGGCCCTTGGAGCAACCCTGACCCCATTGTCCTTTTCACAACTCCTCAAACACTGGAGTTCCACTCTTGCTGTTTATTGCATTATTTTCAGTCCTAGTGAACTTACTCTTCTTTCTGGAATATTTTTTTCTCATTTCAAGAAGGTAATTGATCAGTCTTCTCTTCATCTAGCCTTCCAGCTGGAATTGGGGCTATGTCGTGTCTAATGTTTCCTCAGCCCTGAGGAGTCTGTGACCAGGTCACTGGAACCAGCACAACGGTCCTGTGGGGCAGGTCTGGACAATCAGGGACAGCAGCTAAAACATTTTGTTCTGGAAGAAGCTGGTGACAAAGTGAGAGGACAGTAAACAGGACCAGAATTGTTAAAGAACAACCTCCATCTGACTGAATTTGAAGCTCTAATTAGCTTTATTACATGATTCATATATTGACCTGTATCCTGCCCAGGAGCTGGAAGGGCTTTCCAATAAGTATGCAAAGTGGACATTTTTTTATAGGCAGAAAGAGGATGGGATTAAGAAGTTAAAAGAATAGATTATTTCAGACAAGGGCACGTCCCCTTCAGGGAAGGCAGGGTTCTCATCAGGCAGGTGACCTGACCAGTGCTGGCCTGGAAATCCCAGACTGCTGGTTTAAAATTCCATCCCTGGTGCTGCTGAAACTACAATTAAGTTAGGCATTAAGTTTTGGTTTGGTGATGCAGTTTAGCAAAAGGAACTCCATTTTTGCCAGTTATTATTTTTTTATTAGACCGCATCAAGGGGCTGTTGATGAGTTGAGATGAAAAAGAGGGAGCCTGGGAGGTGAGCAGAGCAGGGGTTTTCAAGCAGCCTTCCTGGTAAACTGTACCACCCTGAGGTGTGTGAGTCCAACGTTAGCCACCAGGTGGCAGCAAAGCCCAGATTTGCGGAGGTCTCTGCTGTGCTTTACTCTGGCCTGTATAAGGTCCCAGAGCCTGGTTCAAAGTGAGGTCCTCCAGAGGGAGAATTTGGAAGTAGAGTGTCCCCAGTCTGTACTGCAAGACAGGACCCTAAATGTCACAAGGCCTCAGCCTCAGAGCAGTGCAGAGATTGAACAGGTAGGATGAAGAACCAAGCCTCCTACTGAGGAGGATAGGAAGGGGGGTGAGGGATGTGAACAACCACCAGCTCTGCCTTGGGTACCTGAGAAGAAAACAAATTAGATTTCTCCTAACCCCAGCCCTTCTGAACCTTGTCCTCGACCTTCAACTATGCAGAACAAATAGAAAGTACTGGGATTTCAAGTGTATTGAGCCACTCGAGCACATCGTGAAACCCACAGCTGGATGGATGGGGACCTTTTAAGTCGGACTGCATTTCCTGGGCACTGTCATGGGCTCAGCCTTAGAAAACCCATGTTGAAGGGACAGAATGCCTCAGATTGGCTCTGCTACCCAGGGCTGCAAAATATCTAGAACCAAGAATCAGGTCAGAGCGGGGTGAGGGGACAGAAAAATAGAAGCAGATTTGCATGGAGGCCCCTCCCTCCTCTGAGGCAGGATGACAGAATAAGAAAGGTCCGGAGAGCCAGGTCCAGGTTGGGGGCTCAGAAGGCAACGTTCTTGGGGGATCTCCACCATGGCCTGGACTCTGCTCCTCCTCACCCTCCTCACTCAGGGTTCAGGTGAGGTTTTCAGGGAAGGGACCTTGGGGACATCTGGACTGCCTCTTTGTCTCCCCCTCTGCTCTCTTGGGCCCAGCACTGAACTGAGCTCTGAGTGTGTTTTTGCTCTTTTCAGGTTCCTGGGCCCAGGCTCCCCTGACTCAGCCTCCCTCAGTGTCTGGGTCTCCTGGACAGTCTGTCACCATCTCCTGTGCTGGAAGCAGCAATGATGTTGGGTATACTAGTGATATCTCCTGGTACCAACAACCACCGGGCACAGCCCCCAAACTCCTGATTTATGGTATTAGCAATCGGCCCTCGGGGATCCCTAATCGCTTCTCTGGCTCCAAGTCTGGTAACACAGCCTCCCTGACCATCTCTGGGCTCCAGGCTGAGGACGAGGCTGATTATTACTGTAGTTCATATACAAGGACTAGCACTCTCCACAGTGGTGGGAGTTCATGGGGAAGTGAGACAAAAACCTTCCCTGTGTTAACAGGCTCCCTCCTGGCCCTGAAGATGCCTCCTCATCCCTGCACAGGGAGCTCATGCAGCATGGCTTGCACAATTCTACTTCTACCTATTTCTGCCTCCTCTCCCAAAGCTTTGAAAATATAGGGCTCTTGTTTTGTTTTTTTGTTTTTTTTTCAGATGATCTCTCTCACTTGAAATCCTAGCAGAAACTCTGTCTATGTTTTATTGTGTTTGCATGTGTTTTATAGATCCAGTGGTCACTCACTCCAAACCCTTCATTGTACCAGCCACTGGGAGCTCTGTGCTCTGCTTGTTGGGTAGATTACTCAGAGTCCTCTGGGCTATCCTCAGTTTAAATTCCTTGGTCTCCCACACCTGTGCAGACTGGCCTGGATTCTTTTTTCAACCAATGAAGTGTGAATGAAAGCGAAGTGTCTCCTCTCTCCATGCCTCCCTCCTTCCTCCCTTTCTGTCTTCCTTCTTTTTTCTTTTTACCTTTCATTCTTCCCTTCTGAGCCTCTAATATTTCTCATAACCAAGGGATGTTTGAAGTGGAAATTTGAATGAGAGATTCTGTCTCTCTCAAAATTGCACCTCCCCTCAAACTCCTGAGTGATTCTACTGGAAGCAGCTCTGCATGTGAAATCTCTTCCCTTTGTGGCAGGATATTTCCAAATGGCTGTTTGGTTCTTTAAGATATCTGTTGGATATGACATAATTCCTAAGGGACCCCCAAAGTATATGATTTTCATGATGATACAACTCATTTGTAGCTGTGATCCCAGTTACAATGAGTCACATAGTACAGATACACATAACATGCAGGCCAAGCATCCTTTGACCATTGAAGGAGGCTGAGCTTAGGAACTAGAAGACATGGTGCAGTGACCTCAGCATCCCAACCTGTGAGACCTTTCAACTTCAGCCCTGCAAGCTCCAGGGCTTGAAAATGAACTCACTCCTTGTCAAATCAGGGTGGATTTTCATCCTACCCACAGTCACATTTTTTTAATGTCTCTGTAGTTTTCACTTTTAAGTTTTCTAAGATTGAGCCTGCTGTCATGGGCTCAGTCTTAGAAAACCCATGTGGAAGGGACAGAATGCGTCAGACTGGCTCTGTTACTCAGGGCTGCAAAATATCTAGAATCAAGGATTAGGACCGAGTGGGGTGAGGAGACAGGAAAAAGAAGCAGATTTGCATGGAGGCCCCTCCTTCCTCTGAGGCAGGATGACAGAATAAGAAAGGTCTGGGGAGCCAGGACAAGGGTTGGGGGCTCAGAAGGCAACATTCTTGGGGATCTCCACCATGGCCTGGACTCTGCTCCTCCTCCCCCTCCCTACTCAGTGTTCAGGTGAGGCCTCCAGAGAGGGAGCCATGGGGACATCTGGGCTCCATCATTGTCCCACTGTGTTCTCCTTGGCCAGCACTGAACTAAGCTCTGAGTGTGTTTTTGCTCTTTTCGGGTTCCTGGGCGCAGGCTACACTGACTCAGCCTCCCTCAGTGTCTGGGTCTCCTGGACAATCTGTCACCATCTCCTGTGCTGGAAGCAGCAATGATGTTGGGTATTGCAGTGTGTCTCCTGGTACCAACAACAACCAGTCATCACTCCCAAACTCCTGATTTATAGTGTCAGCACTCGGCCCTCTGGGATCCCTGATTGCTTCTGTGGCTCCACGTCTGTCAACACAGCCTCCCTGACAATCTCTGGGCTCCAGGCTGAGGACGAGGCTGATTACTACTGTGCTTCATATAGGTACCCTTACACTCTCCACAGTGGTTCATGTTCATGGGGAAGTGATTCCAAAACCTGCCCTGCACTCACAGGCTTCCTCCTGGCTCTAAAGATGCTCTCTCATCCCTGTGCAAAGGGCTCATGCAGCATGGGCTGGACAATTCTACTTCCACCTATTCCTGTCTCCTCTCCAAAAGCCTTGAAAATACAGGTTTCTTTTTAGTTTTCAGGTGATGTCTCCCACTTGAAATCCAAAAAGAAACACTATCTCCGGTTTATTGTCTTTTCATGTGTTTTGAAGATCCAGAGGCCACTCATTCCAAACCCTTCATTGTAGCAGCTACTGGGAGCCCTGTGCTCTGCTTGTTAGATAGATTGCTCAGAGTTGTCTGGGAAATCTTTGGTTTAAATTCCTTGGTCTCCCACACCTGTGCAGAATGACCTGGATTCTGTTTTCAGCCAATGAAGTGGGAATGTAAATGAAGTGTTTCCTCTCTCTCCCTCCCTTCCTTCTTCCTTCCATCCCTCCTTTCTGTCTTCCTTTTTTTCTTTTTCTCTTTTGTTCTTCCTTTCTGAGATCCTAATATTTCCCACAACAAAGGGACATTTGAGGTAGGAATTTGAGTGGAGGATTCTGTCTCTCCCATATTTGCACCTCCCCTCAAACTCCTGAGTGATTCTATGGAAAGCAGCTCTGCACATGAAATGTCTTCCTTTTATGACAGAACTTTTCCAAACGGCTGCTTGGTTCTTTAAGATAACTGTTGGATGTGGACCCAATTCCTAAGGGACCCCCAAAGTATATGATTTGCACGATGACCCAGCTCATTTCTAGCTGTGACCCCAGTTACAATGAGTCACAAAGTACAGATACACATAACACTCAGGCCAAGCATCCTTTGACCATTGAATGAGGCTGAGCTTAGGAGCCAGAAGACCTGATGCAGTGACCTCAGCATCCCAGCCTGTGAGACCTCTCGACTTCAGCCCTGAGAGAGCCAGGTCTTGAAAATGAGCTCACTCCTTGTCAAATCAGGGTGGATGGTCATCCTACCTGCAGTCACATCTTTGCTATAATGTCTCTGTTTAAGCTACTAGTTCACATTTTCCACGTTACCTCTTTATTTCCCTGTAAAGTCTCAGTACCTTCATGTTGAATCATCCAGGCTGCAAGAGTGACACTCGAGGACCCTCCCAGTTGGGTCACAGCGCAGTGGGAAGGGGTCTCTGCTATTGGAGACACAGGATAATGTCTTGAGTCACAGCCTTGAGTCTGTGTAATGCTGGTCACAGGGTGAGCCTGCCTGTAGGGTGTGTGTGTGATCATGTTTGTGTCAAACAGCAGCAGAAATCAGAGTGACAACTGTTCTGATGATCCTTCTTGGCATCAGATGTATGTTCTACAGCATGACTGTAATAGCAAGACCAGTATTTTATATATTATTTCAATGTGATAGGAAGGCAGGGGCCCCTGTAACCACTTGTAGTGATTCTCCTCTAAAGTGGGACCACAATTTCCTGTTGAGAAGGTACTTGTGGGGGTGACTTTTCTTGCAAATCCCCCCTGTGCACTACGGATGAGAGTAGATATGACTGAGACATGATGTGGTCTTCTTGGGGAGGAGAAGTAGCCATTTTTCCAGAGGAAAAAGGCCATGAGCAGTGGCCAGTTTCTCTGAAGAGAAAAAGGCCTCGAGCCCCCTTCTCTAGGGCCTTTTATTGGGTTCTAATACACAGGAATACAGGGTGGCAAGGATCAAACAGTAAATAACATTTCAAATAAATCTTAGTATGAGTCAGTCTGGTCAGGAACAGAGTTTTAGGTTTCTTGCTTGAACCCTTAACATATGAATGAGGGCACTCTTAGCAAAGCAGATTTCACAGGTTTATCAGAAAGTCTTTGTGATGCCAGATTTTTCCCCAGGACATGCTATAGAGAGGCAAGGAGCTGCACCTCTCCCCATCAGGTATTCAGGCTTAAGGGGATTAGAGCCAGGAAGCTCTTCTCCCAGAAAACATGGGGACTCGAGCTATGTCAAAGCTGGGGAGGGGGGCAAGAGTCCATTGCTCTCTGTTGCAGCCCCCTGAGTCCTTCCATGAAGGCCTCCCAAGTGATCGAGTCTGGCTTAGGTTGCCCCCTGCTGTGAGGGGTCTTACCCATCATTGACTTCTGACCAAGATTTGGGTGCAGGGAGAGGAAACTGAGGCAGTGTTTGCTACCAGAGACAAGTTTTGTCTCCTGTGGCTCACATTCTAAAGGTCGTCTCTTGCCCTTAGCCACAAGGGGTCGAGATACAATTCGTAGAACCAGGCAGAGTGGTCTACAACAAGTAGTCACTATTTTATAAGAATCATTCTTAGAGCCAATAGCTAGATTTTGAGCGAACAGCATCTATCTAACATGACCCATTTGTAGCAAAAATCACTGTGTGTTTCTTATGTATTTGGACTCTCCATTTGTGGGAACAGCACCCTGCTTTTTCTCATAATACAACAAAATGCCTGTTTAAGTCTCTTTTCAGATGGCAAGAGAAGGGTCACTTTTGATGGAAAAAATTAGACATGTTCTTCATCAATACAGGCAATATATCCACCCACGTTTCTCTGTTAGATACACTCAGGGACTCAGCACCACCAGTCAGTGACCTTTCCGGGGTCCACGCAGTGTGTGGCAGGTGCCACTCATTTTATACTCTACCTCTTCTGGATATTTTTTTTCTGTTAAATGCAAGTTTTTTATCCCCACTCAATGACATTTTTTTCATTGATTTGAGATAGAAAAGGAGAGTAGAAAAATTGATATGTAAGGGTAACATTGATGATTGCTTCCTCTACAAACCCAGACTTGGATAGAACCTGCAAAGACTGGGGATTGATTTTGCAAACTTGGTCTTCACCCTGACCAGGAAAAGAAACACTCCGTCTCTCTGTAAATGGGATGATTCTTCAATCAACTGAGCTATGCTGAATGGGGTGTAACTGTAATTTTTAAGGACTCATTGTATTCATTTGGACCTCAGTTTGGGTTTGGAAATAAGTATTTGTGTGTCTTAATTAATTTGCTTGGTTTTCATAGAAGATTAATCACAGTAAAGTGTTCATTTCGCCTACTTGAGCAGCAGTCACGCTTAGTGTTTCTGACTCATAACTTGTCAATTGGTGACACATACACAGAGCCATGCTAAATGAGAATGGGGACTCCCACAGCATGGGAGCTCTGAGTTGTTCCTGGATCTGATAGAACCAGGATAGAGGACAAGGTGCAACCTACTGAAGACCAGAGGTTTGCTTCTTGCTGTACTATGTGAGTAACTGAAATGTACCCCAAAAGCCTCTCCACAATTTTCCCAGGAGAAAAGGATCCAGTTTACTTGGTCCACAGGTGCAGTGATGGATCTCTGACAGCTCACTGAGTACTACCACTTCATTGTGATTTCACACTAGACAAATTATTATCTAAAACAAGTGCTATAGCCCATAAATGATTAGTAGTAGTACACCAACAGGGAAACCATTGTATCAAATAGAAAACTAACACTTCCTCTCACATCCCTTTTTCTTTCCCCAATGTCTGATGCTACCATAAATCTGTGCCCTCCCTTGGCCAGAATGTCACCTCTATTTGCTCTTCACAGTGTCTGTGATGCAGAATAAATAATGACATTTAAATAGTGTTCTCTGAGCATTTTAATTCATAGAACTTCCAACTATTATGTGAGGATGTTTCCATTCCAATCTTGGCCAGGACCAGTCATTCCTGATTTGTTTGTTCTCCAAATCTGACGTTTCCCAGAAAAATACACCAGGCTGAGCATCTCTCTGTGGATGAGGGAGATCTTGCTTCACAAAGTCACATAGCTCTGAGGTGAGGTATTTCAATGTCCTATGCAGGGAGCACGATGAAGGACATTGTATCTCACATGACAGATGAACACACTGTGAGGACCAGTCCCAGAGCCGGGCTTTTTGCCAGTCCTGACTCATCACCTCCCAGAGGTCAAACACAGAAGTCTACTTCTCCTTATCCATGTAATTGCAGTCAGTACTACTGAGTTCTCTCTCCCTCATAAATATGTTGTATTTCAGCATTGTGGGAAGTCTCTCTGTCTTCCATTTTCCCATTTTTTTTCATTTTTCCTCCTGAAATTGATTTTATTTTACATGTAATGTTCAATACCCAGGCGAAAGTCTAGACCAGGAGCACAAAACCTGTGATCAGATGCTTAAGAGACAAGCGCAAGTGTTCTGAGAGTCTGGGATTACCTCGTTGGGCAGTTGACACTCCATTCTGAGAGAGGATCAAGGGGCTCAGATGGATGTAAGGGTTATCTAGAGACGTGTTACTGAGCTTCCTGGGAATAAAAAGAGGAGGAGAGGGAACAGAGCAGATTTTTCCAGCTCCCACTCCACTGCCTTCACAGGTGCTTGGGTTGAATCATCTGTAGCCACCAGGGGGCAACGTTGTCTAAATTTGGCAGAAGCACTGTGGTTAACCAGACCTGTATGAAGTCTTCTTACCTGGAGATTCCCCTGAGTGGATGGTTGAGAGAAGGGGGTTCCCTATATGTGTCGTGTCCCAATGTTTCTACTTGTCTAAGTGGCAAAAATGCTCATGAACCAAAACACAGTAGTGTTTTGGACAAGCTATACACGAGAATTCATTTCAATTGAGGAGGTTAAAGAAATAAAATAAAAGGTTGAGAAAAATGAGAGATGCCAACTCTGTCTTTGGTCCTTGGAGAGTGGAGTGGCTGGATATTTTCTGGCCAACATCAGGCCTCGTCTTCACCCTCCTCACAGATGTCTAAGAGGGAAAGTGCCTGTATCCCTCATCCAGAGGCCACCTTGATTCCTACAAGAAGGACAAAGACTTCCAGGTGGGGTACATTTCCTAAGCACTTGAATAACGGTCTCAGTGTGTCATAGGTGAGAAAAAAAAACGGACAAACTACTTTATTCTCTCAGATTAGCTGTGCTGTCTGCTGAGCAGAAACATCTATATCGAATCAGGTCACAGTGGGGTGAGGAGAGGCAGGTGCAGGAAGCAGATTTGCATGGAGACCACTCCCTCCTCTGAGGCAGGAAGAAGGGATAAGAGAGGTCTGGAGGAGCCAGGCTCAGTGTTGGGGTTTCAGAAGGCAACACTCTTGGGGGATCTCCACTATGGCCTGGTCTCTGCTCATCCTCACCCTCCTCACTCAGGTTTCAGGTGATGCCTCCAGGGAGGGTACCATGGGGACTCTGGGCTGTTTCTTGTCTCCTCCTCAGACTCATCCAGGCCTAGCACTGAAATCAGAGCTGGTTGTGTTTTTCCTCTTTTCAGGTTCCTGGGCCCAGGCTCCCTTGACTCAACCTCTCTCAGTGTCTGGGTCTCCTGGACAGTCTGTCACCATTTCCTGTGCTGGAATCAGCAATGATGGTGGGTATGGTAGTTATGTCTCCTGGTACCAACAACTACCAGACACAGCCCCCAAACTCCTGATATATCATACCAACAGTGGATCCTCAGGGGTCTATGATCGCTTCTCTGTCTCCAAGTCTGGTAACACCGCCTCCCTGACAATCTCTGGGCTCCAGGCTGAGGATGAGGCTGATTATTACTGTAGTTCATATACAAGGACTAGCACTCTCCACAGTGGTGCGAGTTCATGGGGAAGTGAGACCAAAAGGTGCCCTGTACTCACAGGCTCACTCCTGGCTCTACAGATGCTTCCTCATCCCTGTGCAGGGGGCTCATGCAGCATGGCCTGGAGAACTCCTTTGATACCCCTTGACATCTCCTCTCCCAAAGCTTCAAAAATGCAGGGGTTTCTTTCACGTGTTCTCCTCTCACACAGGAAATCCAAAAGGAATTTCTTTCTCTGGTTTGTCTTTGTATGTGTTTCTTGGGCCCAGTAAAGGACCTATTCCAAACCCTTCATTCTAACAGCCACTGGGAGCCCCACCCTCTGCTTGTTGAGTAGTTTTCCCACAAAACTCTGGGAGAGTGTCATTTAAGTCTCTTAATCTCCCACACCATTGCAGACTGGTATGGACTGAGTTCTCCACACATGATGTTCTCTGTTGAAGTTACTTGTTCAAAACTTTCCCAGTTACTCCTTTCTTTCCCCATTAAGAGTCAGTACCTTCATGCTTTAACCATCCAGGCTGCCACAGTGACACACGTGGACCCCTCCCCAGCTGGGTCACAGCACAGTGGGAAGGGGTCTCTGCTACTGGAGACACAGAATCAGGTTCTGAGTCACAATCCTGAGTCTGTGTAATGATGATAACAGGGTGAGCTGGTCTATAGGGGGTGTGTGTGACAATGTCCTTGTGCTGAACACCAGTAGAAAGCAGAGTGACAACTGCTCTGATGATCCTCCCTGGCATCTTGGGCATGTCTTTCTCTCTGAATTTAACAGCAATGCCAGTATTTTATAATTTATGTCGATGTCCATAGGGTGTAAGAGCCCCCATTAACTCTTCTAGTGTTTCTCATCTGAGGTGGGACCACAATTTCCCATTTAGAATCAACTCACTATTTTATAAGAAGAGTATTACAAGGAGAGCCAGTAGCTAGATGTATGTTGAGTGAACAGGATCTCTCTAACATGATCCCCCTGAAGAAACAATGCTGCTTGTTTCTTGTGTATTTGGAATGGATATCATAGGGACAGACCCCTTCATTGTCTCAAAGAAGGCAACAGAATATCTGTTTGTCTTTTTCAGATGCAGGTGGAAATGCTCCTTTTTGATAGAAGAGATTGAACATGCTCTACATGGCACTATGGTTGATATATCTGCACATGTTTTTCTCCTAGATGAGGTCAGGGACTCAGCAGCAGGGTCAATGACCTTTCATGGCTCCACACAGTGTCTGTGTCAGGTGCCACACTTTTACACTGTACCTCTTTGAAATATTTAATCTTTTTATTGGAATTTTAAAATTCTTCAACTGAGGATATTTTTTCATTGATTTGTGTGGGGTCAACTTTCCTCGCAAGTTCCCCCAGCCGCCACGGATGAGAGTAATCATGACTGAGACATGAAGTGATCTGCTTGGGGAGGAGAGGTGGCCATTTTCTCAGAGGAAAAAGGCCGTGGGCAGTGGCCAGTTTCTCAGGGGAAAAAGGCCTTGAGTTCCCTCCTCCAGGGGCTTTTATTGGGTTGTAATAGGCAAGAATACAGGGAGGCAAGGATCAAACAGTAGATAACATTTCAAAGAAATCTAAGGGCTTAGTCTGAGTCAGAGTCTGTTAGGAACAGAGTTTTAGGGTTTCGTGCTCAATCCCTTAACATATGAATGAAAGCACTCTTAGCAGAGCAGATTTCACAGGTTTATCAGGAATTCTTTTTGATGCCAGATTGTTCCCCAGAACACACTCTAGCAAGGCAAGGAGCTGCACCCCTCCCCAAAAGGTATTCAGGCTTAAGGGGATTAGAGCCAGAAAGCACTTCTCCCAGAGACCATGGGGACTCTGGCTTTGCCAAACCAGGGGGGTGGGGTGAGAGTCCATTGCTCTTTGTTGCAGACCCCACCCCAAGTCCTTCCATGAAGGCCTCCCAAGTGATTGAGTCTGGCTTAGGTTGCCTTCTGCTGTGAGGGGTCTTACCCATCATTGACGTCCGACCAAGCTTTGGGGGCAGGGAGAGAAAACTGAGGCAGCATTTGCTACCAGAGACAAGCTTTGTCTCTTGCAGCTTGCATTCCAAAGGTCTTCCCCTCACCCTTAGCCACAAGGGGTCGACATACAATTCCTAGAACCAGGGAGAGCAGTCTACAACAGATTTGAGAGAGAGAGGATGGGAGAGAAGCATTGATCAGATGCTTCCTGCACATACCAAACCAGGGACTGATTCTGCAACACAGACGTGTGCTCTGACTAGAAATTGAACCTGTAACTCTTCTGTTATGGAACAATGATCCAGTGAACAGAGCCACACCAGCCAGGGCATGATTGCCTTTTTTAAAAGAATCATCACATTCATCTTCATCTATGGATTTGGGAATAGATATTTGATTATTTTAATTCATTTGCTTGGCTTTATTGGTTATTAATCATAGTTAAAATGATATATTTTGTCTACTTTGGTGACTGTCATGCTCAGTAGTTCTATGTCACTTCTTGTCATGTGGACATACATACACAGAATGATTTTCAATGAAATGGGCACTTCTGCAGCATGGAGGCTCTGAGTTGTTCCTCATACTAACAGAATGAGGAACGAGCACTAATTGGGACCTACTGAGATTGACAGGTTTGCTTCTTGCTGTGGTATGTGGAGAACTGGAATGGACCCAGTGGGCCTCTCCACTGTTTCCCAGGAGACAAAAATGAAGTCTACTTGATCCACCGGTCCAGCGAATGGATCTCTGAGCAGGTCATTGATTACTGCCACTTTTCTATTATGTTACACTAGAGACATTATTCTCTAAACCACATCGTATAGCACATAGGTGGTTGGAGGACCCCCACTGAAATGACTGCATCAATAGAAGAGTGTCACTTCCTGCCACGTCTGAGTCCCTCTTCTCCAATGTCTGAGGCTGCCATGAATCTGTGCTCTCCCTTCGCCAGAATGTCACCCCGCTTTACTCTTCACAATGCTCAGGATTTGGAATGAACAATGACACTAAACTAGTGTTCTCTGAGCATTTTAATCATAGAGCCTCCAGTTATTTCCTGAGAACATTTCCATTCCAATCTGGCCAGGACCAGTTATTCCTGATATATCTGTTTTCCAAATCCAACCCTTTTCAGAAAAATACACAAAACCAAGCATCTCTCTGTGGGTCAGGGAGGTTGTGCCTCATGAATTCACTGAGCTCTAGGGTGAGGTCATCTCAATGTGCTAGGTAGGGGGCACGATGAAGGACACTGTGCATCCCATGTGATAGACAGACACACTCTGAGGACAAGTCCCAGAGTTGGGCTCTTTGCCAACTCTGACTTGTCACCTTCCAGAATCGCAAACACAAGAACCAATGCCCTATTTTTCATTTGGTGGTAATCAATCCTACTGAGCTCTCTCTCTTTCATGGAGATGTTGTACTTCATCACAGTGGGAAGTCAATCTGTCTTCCCTTAGTCCCATTTCTTTCCTCCATTCTTTTCTCCTGGATTAGATTTTATATCATGTCTAATGTTCCATGAGGAAAGGTCAAGAACTACCCCAGAAGCACTAAGTCTGTGATAAGATGGATTGACACAAGTTCAATGATCCTCAGGGGAGGATCTAGACAACCTCATTGAACAGGTGACCTTCTGTTCTAAAGGAAGAGGGATACAGAGACAAATGAGCTTGGATGGATGTAAAGGTTATCTAGAGACCTTGCACTGAGCTGGATGGAAATAAGAAGAGGAGGAGAGGGAACAGAGCCGATTTTCTAGCTCCCAATCAACTTCCTTCTCAGGTGCATAGGTTGAACAATCTGTAGCCATGAGAAGGCAATGTTGTCTGAACTGGGAGAAGCTCTTACCAGGACTGTACAAAGTTTTAATACACCTTTACCTTGACATTCCCCCGATTGAGTTGTTGAGGGTGAGGGATGTTCTGTATATGTTGTGTCTCAATTTTGCTACTTCTACAAGTGACCATAAATGTCCCTCAGTGGCATACACTGTAGAGACTAAGACAAACAATACATGAGGACTCATTTCAACTGAACAACTTCAGGAAAACATTGAGGAAGAATGACACATGCCAGCTTTGTCTATGGTCCTTGAATAGTGGAATGACTGGATTTTTTCTAGCCAATTTCAGAGTGTGTCTTCAACTTCCTCCCAGATGTTTCAAAAGGGAGGTCCCTGTATTCCTCACCCAAGGACTACCTTCATTTTTACAATAGGAAGGACAAGGACTTCCAGGTGGGCTCCATTTCTTAGGCACTAGAATAATGGTCTGAGTGTGTTCTGAGTGAAAATAAACCATGTTAAACCATCTAAATTCTCTCAGATTAGCTGTGCTGTCTGGTGAGCAGAAACATCTATATCAAGGGTCAGGTCAGAGTGGGGTGAGGAGAGGCAGGTGCAGGAAACAGATTTGCATGGAGGCCACTCCCTCCCCTAGGTAGGGAGAGGGGATTACAGAGCTTTCTGGGAATCAGGCTCAGTGTTGGGGTCTTAGAAGGCAACACTCTTGGGGGATCTCCACTATGTCCTGGGCTCTGCTCCTTGTAACCCTCCTCACTCAGGGCTGAGGTGAGGCCTCCCTAGAAGAGACCATGGGGACAACTGGGCTGATTCTTTGTCTCCTCCTCAGGTTCATGTAGACCCAACACTGAACTGAGCACTGAGTGTGTTTTCCTAGTTTCAGGTTCCTGGGCCCAGGCTTCTCTGACTCAGCCTCCCTCAGTGTCTGGGTCTCCTGGACAGTTAGTCACCATCTCCTGTGCTGGAAGCAGCAATGATACTGGTGGTGATATTCATGTCTCCTGGTACCAACAACAACTGGGCATGGTCCCCAAACTTCTGATTTATAATGTCACAAAGGGGGCCTCAGGTATCCCTGATTGCTTCTCTGGTAGCAAGTCTGGCAACATGGCCTCCCGGACCCTCTCTGGGCTCCAGTCTGAGGACAAGGCTGATTATTACTGTAGTACATATAGGAGTGATGGCACTCTCCACAGTGGTGCAAGTTCATGGGGAAGTAAGACCAAAACTTGCCCTGTGCTCACTGTGTCCCTCCAGGTTCTGAACATACTTCCTCATCCTTGTGGCGATGGCTCCTGCAGCATGGCCTGGAGAATGTATTCCCTACGTGTTTTTGTCTCCTCTCCCAGTTTTGAGGATGTAGTGTTGGGTGCTTCTTTTTTTGCGTTTTATCTTATCTCACAGGTAATCCACAAGGATATGGTGTCTTTGGTTTACTGCTTTTGTTTGTAATTTGTGGATCCAAAAGCCACTCATTCCAAAATCTTTATTGTCACAGCCAGAGGGAGACCCAAGCACTGAATATGGGTAAAATTTCCCACAGCTCTCACTTTATGTATTTATATTTTTTACCAACCAAGCATATTTAAAATTGAAAAAGCCTTTAGTATATCATCTGTAATCACAGCAGCATCCACGTAGCAGAGAGGGTATAGAGAATGTGTCAGAGAACATGTATGGGTGGGAAGTTTTCTAGGTTCTTACTGACCCCTGTGCCAGCATCACTCTGGGGCCTCAAGGGCACAAAGTCTTATCAGAGCACAGATGGCAGTGACCTTAAATGGAGGGGCCGTGATGCTCACACTGAGACGGAGTGGGGCTGGTTGCTCCAACAGGCCATCTTCCTGCAGGAGCAGCCTCCAGGGAAACCCAGACCCAGTTAGAGGAAAGACAGGTGGTTGTGACTGAGAGGAAGTGCCAACCATCATTCCTCGGCATCCCCCTGATCACACTTTGGGATACAGTTTTCCCAGGGCTCCTGGATTGAAAAGGCCTAAATACATCCTGGGAAAAAGACAGAAAATATGTTTGAGCCCACCTTCTAACACAGGTTCCGAGAGACTCCAGGAAGCAGGGTGGACCCATCGGATGTTTGAAAAGGAAAGGAATGACAGCCTTTGGCCCAACAGCACCAGATGCTTGCCAGCCACCTACCTTCTTTCCTTCCTTCCTTCCTTCCTTCCTTCCTTCCTTCCTTCCTTCCTTCCTTCCTTCCTTTTTTCCTTCCTTCTACTCTTTCTTCTGTCAGGTCTTTCTGCATTTTTCCCCATGCTCCTAAACTTTCCCATAACAGGAAGACAATGTGAGGAGACAATTGTCTGAGGAGACAATGTGAGTGACAGATTCTATGGTTTCTCAGAATGTCCTCTCACCTCCCATACCTGATTGGTTCTACTGGACACAGCCCTGCACCTGAGCTGTCTTGCCATTACAAGGGGATGTTTTGTGTCAGGTGCCACTTATTTTACACTGTACTTATTCTGTATATTTTATGTTCTTTTCATTCAATTTAATGTTAATTGCAATTTTTCTTTTATCCTCATCCAAGGACATTCTTTTTCATTGATTTAGAGAGAGAGAAAGGGATAGTAGAAAAATCGGTGCTAGAGAGAAGCATAGATGGTTGCTTCCTGTACAAGCCAAGACTGGGAGTTGTGCCTAGAGGAATTGGGGTTTATCCTGCAATCTTGGCCTCTGCCCTGACCAGGAATCAAAATGTACAATCCTTTTGCATGGGATGATTCTTCAATCAACTGAGATATACTGGCCAGAGTGTAATTACAATTTTTAAAGGAATCATCATATTCGTTTTGACCTGCATATGGGTTTGGGAATAAATATTTGTGTGAGTTAATTTATTTGTTTGACTTTAGAGAAGATTAATCACAGTTACAAGTGTTCATTTTGCCTACTTGGCTGGCTGCCATGCTTAGTGTTTCTGTGTCACATCTTGTCACGTGGTCACATATACACAGAGTGACGTTAAATGAGAATGGGGAATCCCGCAGCATGGGAGCTCTGAGTTGTTCCCAGTTATCAGAACCAGAAATGAGGACAAGGTGGAGCCCCTGGAAGATCAGAGGTTTGCTTCTTGCTGTACTATGTGGATAACTGGAGTATACCCTCTCCACAGTTTTCCCAGGAGACAAGGATCCAGTCTACTTCATCCACAGGTCCGTCAGGTGGATCTCTGAACAAGTCATTGATTACTACCCCTTTACTATGATTTCACACTAGAGACATCATTCTCTAAACCACAGCACTTAGATGTTTAGAGAACCCCCCTGAAACAACTGTGTCATAGACAACACTGCCACTTCTTCCCAGGTCCCCTTCCCTCTCCCCTGATGTCTGAGAGTGTCATAAATCTGTGTGTTCCCTTGGCCACAACTTCTCTTTCCTTTTCACAACATCCATGATGCAGAATGAACAGCAACCCTAAAATAGTATTTTTGAGCTCTTTTTTTCAAGGAACCTCTAGTCATTTCCTGAGAACATTTTTAATCTGATTGGGCCAGAACTAGTCAGTCCTGACTTGTCTGTTCTCCAAATCTGACATTCCCCAGAAAAATACACCAGGCCAAGCATCTCTCTGTGGACGAGGGAGATTTTGCTTCACAAAGTCACACAGCTCTGAGGTGAGGTCATCTCAGTGTGCTAAGTAGGGGGCACTATGAAGAACATTGCGTGTCCCATGTGACCAACGAACACACTCTGAGGACAAGTCCAGGAGTTGGGCTCTTTGCCAAATCTGACTTGTCTCCTCCAAGAATCTCAAACACCAGATTTTCACTTCTTGTTTTCCATTGGGTGGTGACGAATCCTGCTGAGCTCTCTCTCCTTCATGGATATGTTGTATTTGGACACTGTGGGAAGTCAATCTGTCTTCCCTTTGTCCCATATTTTTCATCCATTTTCCCCCCTGCAATTGATTTTATTTTGCGTCTAATGTTCCACACTCAGGCCAAGGTCTACATCTGCAGCACAAACCCTGTGAAGAGAGACGGCTAAGAGACAAGCTCAACAGTTCTGTGGGGAGGGTCTGGACTTCTTCTCCCTTAGGTAGGTCACATTCCGTTCTAAATGAAGAGGGATAAAAATATCAACAAGCTCAGATGGGTGTAAGGGATACCTAGGGACCTGTTGCTGAGCTGGCTGGGAATAAAAAAAAAGGAGAAGCTAACAGAGAAGATTTTCCCAGCTCCTGGTCAGATTGAATTATCTGATGCCAGCAGGGGGCAGCATTGTCTGCATTTGGGGAAGCTACCAGTACTTAACTGAGGTTTCCCCTGACCTGTGATGCCTTAAAAGTCCTTTTCCCTGATATCCTCTAGCATGGGTCATTGAGGGTGAGGGATGTCATGTATATGTTCTATCCCAATAGTTTTACTTGTGGCAGTGGCCGTAAATGTCCCTGAATCTCAGACACTGTAGAGATTCGGACAAAGAATATATGAGGATTCATTTAGACTGAAGAGCTTCAAGAAAAGGTTGAAGAGGGAAAGAGATGTCAGCCTTGCTTGTGATCCTTGAATTATGGATTAATTGGTTTTTTTCTAGCCAACATAAGACCTCATCCTCCTCCCAGATGTCTCAGAAGGGAAGTCTCTGTATTCCTGAGCTGGGGACCACCTTGATTCCTACGGTAGAAAGGACAGACACATCAGGTGGGCTCCATTTCCTAGGCACCTGAGTTATTGGCCTCAGTGTGTTCAGAGTGAGAATAAACCATGTCGATCAGTTGTGCCGTTGGGTGTGCTGAAACCTCCAGAGTACGGGTCAAGTCACAATGAGGTGAGGAGAGGCAGGTGCAGGAAGTAAATTTACATAGAGACCACTCCCTCCTCCAAGGCAGGAAGAGGGAATAAGAGAGGTCTGGTGGAGCCAGAACCAAGCTTGGGGCCTCAGAAGGCAGCACCTGGGGGGTCTCCACCATGGCCTGGTCTCTGCTCTTCCTCATTCTCCTGACTCAGGGCTCAGGTGAGGCCTCCAGGGAACAAACCATGGGGATATCTGGGCTGATTCTTCATCCTCCTCAGACTCACATCGACCCAGCACTGACCTGAGTCCCAAGTGTGTTTTTGCTCTTTTCAGGTTCCTGGGCCCAGGCTCCCCTGACTCAGCCTCCCTCAGTGTCCGGGACTCTGGGACAGTCAGTCACCATCTCCTGTGCTGGAAGCAGCAGTGATGTTGGGCATGCTACTCATGTCTCTTGGTTCCAACAACAACCAGGCATGACCCCCAAAAGCCTGATTTATGGAGTCAGCAGTAGGCCCTCAGGGATCCCTGATCGCTTCTCTGGCTCCAAGTCCAGTACCACGGCCTCACTGACCATCTCTGGACTCCAGCCTGAGGATGAGGCTGATTATTACTGTTGCTCCTATACAACCAGTAGCACTCTCCACAGTGATGCAAGTTCATGGGGGAAGCGAGACCAAAACCTGCCCCGCACTCGCCGGTTCCCTCCTCTCTTTGAAGGCGCTTCCCCACCCTGAAGTGTCTGGGCTTCATTCCCAAAGCCCTGGACCATCATTGTCTCAGAACCTCTCTCCTCTCTCACCACAACATGCAGAACACAGCACTCTCTGAGTTTTTGTTTTGGGTCAATAAACAGTTTCCCCTTTGTATGTGTGTCACTGTCCCCAAATCCCCAAATGTGCAACTTTTCCCACCTCCTCACATGCGATAACAGCGAGACAAGTTGGGGGCAGTTTTGCCATTCTCAGGAAAATCTTCACTTTAAATGCCATGCTCTCTACAGAAGCCCAACCATGTTGGATTTAGTTCTGCAGAGAGAACCTTGACTGATTCAGTCAGGGTTCCCTGTGTCCTCTCATCAGCATACCAAGAGAGCTATTGGTGGGTGATTCCTCCACACGTCCGCTGCTGAAAGAATACCAACTAGGAGACAGTGAAGATGTTGCTGAGGGACTGAGGATAAGGGGCTAGATGTTCTTTTCCTTTTAGGATACCTCATTCTGACTCCATATCCAGGGACGCTGAGCAGTAATGAATTTGAGCTGCCATTCTGTTTTATGTAGCATTTCCACTCTCTTTAGAGCAATGAATTCCTAATCTGGAAGCAACTCTGAACAATGCCTGCATCCCATTAAGCTAGACTCCTTCCAAAATAACTCTTTTTTTCCACAAGGAAGAGACATTTTGTGGGTGTGTTCCTCCCATTTTTTTCAAGAACCCCCAATATATGTTTTCTGTGGTAAACCAATGAAATTACTTGTTGGTATATATATATATATATATATATATATATATATATATATATATATATATATATATATATATTATGCTAACAATTGTTTGACCATCTGAATGAACATAGGCTCAGTAGGAAACAGAAAAACCAGACTGTGACCAACTCTTTCCATTCTGCAGGAACTCCCCTGGCTTTGGAGCTAAAAGTGCCATATCTTAGCAAGGTCCTCAGTCCCAGGGCAAACTAGGAAAGATGGTCACTGTAACAATTGATTTTGTGGTTAGCTTGAGTGCACTACAGAGTGCCCAGATTAAATGTTGTTTCTGGGGGCGTCTGATGGTGTTCCTGGATGAGACTAGCATTTGAATTGGTGGGCTCAGTAGAGTAGACAGATTGCCCCCCACACATGTGATTGAACTCATACAACCCACTGAGCACCTCAGTAGAACAAAAGGTGAAGGGAGAAGGGATTCACCTCTTTTTCCTCACTGATCAAATGGGGACATCTCATCTCATCTTCTCCTGCCTTCATAACAGAAAGTTACACAGTCAGCTCTCCTGGTTCCCAGGCCCTTGTACTGAAGCTGAATCACAACACCAACTTTTCTGGCTCTCTAGCTTGCAGATAAGCAGCTCATGGGACTTCCGTTCCCCAGTAATCACTAGTTACCTGAGAGCTAATTCTTGACAAAGGCTCATGCCTTTGAACAGAGACACGGGATGGGCGAAAGTATGTTTACAGGTGTTCCTATGGAAAATAATACAGCAATTAATGAATAATAATACAAGAATAAGTTCTGTTGCCCACACTTCAATTGTTTCACAACTATAAACCTACTTTTTCCCATCCTGTTTATTTTCTGAGTCACCCTGGACTGAGCCTGTGACAGAACCTAGGGAATCGAGCCAGCCTTGGAGTGTCCTTACCTTCCTGTTGTGGAGGTCGCAATATGGATGGCAGAGGAATCCTAGAACATCCACCGACTGCTGTGTGGGACAAAGGTGAGGAGCCCAACCCAGGCTGGCTGGGATAAGGGAGATCCAACTACTGCTCATCCCAGGGACCAAAGGCAGAGGTGGGGATCTGTCATTCTCCCTCAACCCCTGCTTGGTCCCCCTCTGTTGGAGATGTTTAAGAGCTCTCCTAGAAAAGAAATTACTGGGACAAAGGAGATATTGAACACCCCTTTCTTCTTTCATGTCCCACTTAGGAGTGGCTGAGGAAGCAGCTTCTGGGACTTTAAACAGGACAGAATAAAAACAAAAATTACCTTCCCCAAAGACAGGCCCATGCTGAGCCCTAGTGGGCTCAGATGGTGAATGCCAAGCACCATGCTCCTACTCCAGTCCTCCCCCTCTCAGCTCATTGCCAAGTCCCCTGATCCCTCCTGAGCCAGTCCATGACTCTTTAACATCCTCCAGAATGACTTGTGTCACATGCAAAATTTGGTGGCCCACAATGCTCCCTCTAAGGATCACCTTGCTTATAACAGGAAGGTCCTGTCACAGGGTTAGTGTATGTGAGGTGGATGTCAGCTCAGGAGACATTACACATGAACTTAACCCAGCCCCAGGAAGTACACAGATGTGAAAAGGGGGCTCATGAGAAGATCAAATTCTCAAAAGGGTTAGAAAAAGGAATAGTGCAGCAAAGAGCAAGAGCTCAGTCAGGAGGAAGAATGACCTGATGAGAATCAAGAGAAAGATTCCAGTGTTCAGAGATGTGGAGGAAGGGAACTGGGGTCAGGTTTCTCCTCAGGACCCCGGTTTCAGGAACTTATCATCAGAACAAGTTTGCACGTCGCAGGGAACACGGGACACTCTTACCCTTGCCTCCCAGTGCACACAGACTAACTCAGAACTGTGCAACCTCCTGAGGCAGTCTCATCCACAGGGAGGTGCTTGACCTAGTGTGGTCTTCTAGCAGAAGACAGGTTTGGAGCAACTACAATTAGGGCTGACGGATCCTTTCCAGAACGGAGCTGGAAACTCCCCACCGAAAACTGATTGGTGCCCCTCAGGGACCCAGGTGTTCTGATGAAATGTTTAGACTGCTTTGCCTGGTTTTAGGAATTGTAAATCTCTACCCCCAGTGGCTAAGGATGAGGGAGCTACGACCTCTGGAATGTGAGCCACAGGAGACAAGGTTTGTCTCTGGTAGCAAATGCTGCCTCAGTTTCCTCCCTGCCCCCAAAGTATGATTTGAAGTCCTTGATGGGTAAGACCCTTCAGAGGAGGGGCAACCTAGGCCAGACAACATCACTTGGGAGGCCATCATGGAAGGACTCGAGGGGCTGCAACAAAGAGCAATGGCTTTCTTGCCCCCCGGGCTTTGACATAGCCCAAGTCCCCACGTCCTCTGGGAGAAGTGCTTCCTGGCTCTGTTTCCCTTAAGCCTGAATGCCTCTTGGGAGAGGTGCAGCTCCTTGCCTTGCTAGAGTGTGTCCTGGGGGAAAATCTGGCATCATAATGACTTCCTGATAAGCCTGTGAAATCTGCTCTGCTAAGAGTGCTTTCATTCATATGTTAAGGGTTCAAGCAGGAAACTCTAAAAGTTCTCTTCTTGACAGACTCTGACTCGGACTATCTACTGTTTGATCCTTGCCGCTCTGTATTTCTGTATATTACAACCCAATAAAAGTCCCTGGAGGAAGGGGCTTGAGGCCTTATTTTCCTCGGAGAAACAGGCCCTGCTCAAGGCCTTTTTCCTCTGGGAAACTGGCCACCTTTCCTCCCCAAGCAGATCATGTCTCAGTCATGTTTACTCTCATCCATGGCACACAGGGGGACTTAGAAGGAAAGTCGCCCCCACAATGAAACTATTTTAGTGTCACTGTTCATACCATGTGGCATATATTTCCAAGAGTGTGTAGAAGATATGGCCCTGCCTGAGATCTTGGGATGAGCAAAGTGGTGGGCTCTGGTGGAAAAGAAAAATGTGGGTGAAGAAATGATAGTTTGGGAGTTGAGGCTATTGTTCTTGTGTGCTTGAAACATTTATGTACTCTGTTTTTTAGGCATCCACTTAGATGATGGTATCTACTTTCTGAGATGGTAACACAGTGGTAAGTGGTTGATGACCTTCTAGTGACACAGTCAGCCAGGCCTCTAAGGCTCGGTTCAGAACCCAGTAGCGGTTTGGGTCCTTTTCTCTTGGAATCAGGGGAGAGGCCTCCTGTGAGCATCGCAGGTGGCTGGGTGCGGCTGTGAGAGGAGAGTGTTGATCTTCAGGAGGCGCGGCCTTGATCAGTTCCACGTTCCATCACTACTAGGAGCACGTTCAGGGCCCCCACGTTACAGGAGTCACATTTTTACTTAAAGTTCCTCTCGAGTTTTGTGCCCACACAATGAGATATGACAGAAATAATAAGCACAACGGCCACAAAAAAGCGGCAAACTTACCAATTGCATATGATAGGGTTACTAACCAACGAAACGAAGCATATCGTTTTAGAAACAAAACCCAGTTCCTGGGTTCTTATCTTTTACGATGAATGGAATATTGTGATTTCTTAAACAATAGCAATTTTTAAAGAAAAGATAGAGAAAATATCCAGAAGGGATATAATGGCACCTCACCCGGAAATTTAATGGACACATGATTGGTAATTGTCTTGAGATATTGATTCCCTCGTTGCACTGAATAAGAAAACACCAGTGGAAATATTGACCAGAAGGACATCTAAAACACTTTATATGATATCTGCCAAAGGGGAATTTTTTCTCCCTTTAAGTAATTTTAAATATATATAGTTTAATTATTTGAGAAAATTCAAGAGTCTGTTCCTGCAGCTTAATACTCCAGATACACGATACAAGGGCACTTTGCTCCAGAAATCTCATATTGAAATGATTCTGTTGACTCAGTATCTAGGGTGTGGTATTCTTGGTAATTCTTTGTCTTTATAAGAACAGCAGCTACTTCTCAGAAGGCAGTTGTGTCTCCACTTTAAAAAGAGACACACTGGAAGAGGCAACGGTGGCTCCCTGCCCTCCTATGTCATGTGAAGGTCCTGTGATGTCATTTAATTCAGGGAGCAAGTCTTACATTAGATGCAACAGAGAATAACCAGACAGTGTCCCTTTTGCCACCTGCTGTTTGTCTCCACAAAGACACACACTTTATAGGCAGCTGTGACTTCTGACCCTGCTTGCACAGAGAAAGGGCTGTGACTCAGGACAATATTCTCTGTCCAGTAGAGGGGACATGTCCTGTGGTGCTGTGACCAAGCTGCTGAGACGTTCGTGTGTTACACGGCTCCGGTCTAGAAGATGTGAACATGAGGGTATCGTTTACTGAAGAAAGACAAAACATACCCAGCAAAAAAATTTTTTTTAAATAACTGATGTCAAGAATATTAGAACTTCCAACAAGATGGAGGCATAGGCAGAGACACTGTGCTTTCTCACACAAACAAGTTTAGACACAACTAAATATTAGCAACAGAAAACACAGCCAGAACACAGAAAATAGAACTTTTCGGAAGTCTGTTAACAACAAATTCTTCAGCCTGACCAGTAAGGGGCAAAATCAGCAGCTGGTAGAGCGGAGTAGCACAGGAAAACTCAGTCAGACGAACTCAGGCGCCCGGAATCCAGGTATAGGGTTGGACCTAGTGAGAGAACCAGCCATTGTGGGGAAGCGATGAGGGAGCAGGGCTGGGGGTTGACTATGGTCAAGCATTCCTGCGCGGATAGACAAGCAAGAAAGTGGGCGATCAGACCGGGACCCTGCAGGTTCCCCCATCAAGGAGCAGCAAGGGCACTGCATTTTCCCTGCTCTGACCCCACCTCCACATACAGCATCATAACCCAGCGATTCTGAGTGGCGCGGACCTGGTGAACCACATGAGGCTCTGCTCCTCGCCCAGTGGCCCGAAACAGCAGAGTCAGAAAGGCCACTTTACTTTTCCATGCTAGTTTTTTAGGCCCCGTGTTTAATTTTACCCTCAAAGAACTCAATCTTGGTACTGGAAAAGGCTATTTCCCTTCTCACCCACCAAAAATCCACTGGGGTAAAAAAAAAACATAAAAAAACCCAGTCGCGGTTCCTGGGCTTTTTCTTAACTGGTGAGTGAGCAGGGCTCCTTTACATTTTCCAGTCTAGTTTGCAAGCGCAGTTTTCATATTTTAGTCTCTCAAAACTTAACGGGGAGTGGGGGAAACTTAGGCCAAGATGGAGGCATAGGTGGATTTGCCATGCCTTCTCACACAACCAAGTGTAGAGACAACCAAATATTAGCAAGAGAAAACACAGCCAGAACACAGAATATTGATCTTTTTGGAATTCTGTGAACAACAAATTCTTCAGCCTGACCCGTAAGGGGTGAACCCAGCAGGTGGCAGAGCGGGGCAGCACAGGAAAACTCGGTCAGAGGAACTCAGGTGCGCAGAATCCAGGCGCAGGGTGGGTGGGACCTAGTGAGTGAGGGAGGGAGGGAGGGAGGGAGCGAGGGAGTGAGTGAGCGAGCGAGCGTCCAAGCGAGCCAGCGCGGGGAGACAGCCAGAGAGCAGGGCTGCGGGTCCCGACCGTGGTCCCGCCTTTGTGCACGGATAGACGAGCGAGGGAGTGGGCCATCGGACCGGGACCCAGTGGGTTCCCGCAGCAAGCGGCAGCAAGGGCGCCGCCATTTCCCTGCTCTGACCCCACCTCCACACACAGCGAGCGTCATTACCCAGCGACTCTGAGTGGCCCGGCCCTGGTGAACCACCTGAGGCTCTGCTCCTCGCCCAGTGGCACGAAACAGCAGAGTCAGAAAGACCCCTTTACTTTTCCATGCTGGTTTTTTCGGCCCCGTGTTTTATTTTACCCTCAAAGAACTTAATCGTGGCACTGGAGAAGGCCATTTCCCTTCTGACCCACCAGAAATCCACCAGGCAAAAAAAACGCCCAGCGCGGCTCCTCAGCTTCTTCTTAACTGGTGAATGAGCAGGGCTCCTTTACATTTTCCAGTCTTTTTGCAAGCCCAGTTTTCATATTTTAGTCTCTCAAAACTGAACGGGCCACTGGAGAAGGCTATTTTTTCATATTAAGCACTTGAACCAATTCCACAAAATCCTCCTGCCGTCCTCTAATGCTCCCGAGTGTTTTCTGAACTTCTCAGTGAGCAAGGCTCTTTCTGAGATGGATCTGGGCTTGAAAACTGGCCTGGGAAAACTGGTCCAGTTTTCCCAGGACAGTTTTCAAGCCCAGTTTTCATATTTTGGCACCAAAGACCTCTGCGGGGCACAGGAGGAGGCTGTTTTTCACATTAAAATCCAGAAACCCATTTGGCAAAACAAACCACCCGGCAAGGTTACCGAGTTCTCTCTTTCCTGCAGTGTGAGAAAGGCTCCTTTACTTTTCCAAGGCTCGTTTTCCGAGCCCACTTTTCATCTTTTAGTCTCAAAGAAGTGAAGAGGGCACAGGGGAAGTCTATTTTTCATATTAAAGACCTGAAAGACATTTGGCAAAAAAACACACACCCGCCAAGGCTCCAGACTTTTCTCTTAACTCAGGTGTCAGAAAGCCCCCTTGACTTTTCCATGCTGGTTTTTTTGGGCCCCGTGTTTTATTTTACCCTCAAAGAACTCAATCGTGGTACTGGAGAAGGCTATTTCCTTTCTCAGCCAACATTAATCCACTAGGGAAAAAAAGTAAAACAAAACAAAACCAAAACCCGGCGTGGCTCCTGAGCTTTTTCTTAACTGGTGAGTGAGCAGGACTCCTTTACATTTTCCAGTCTAGTTTGCAAGCGCAGTTTTCATATTTTAGTCTCTCAAAACTTAACGGGGAGTGGGGGGGGACTTAGGCCAAGATGGAGGCATAGGTGGATTTGCCATGCCTTCTCACACAACCAAGTGTAGAGACAACCAAATATTAGCAAGAGAAAACACAGCCAGAACACAGAATATTGATCTTTTTGGAATTCTGTGAACAACAAATTCTTCAGCCTGACCCGTAAGGGGTGAACCCAGCAGGTGGCAGAGCGGGGCAGCACAGGAAAACTCGGTCAGACGAACTCAGGTGCGCAGAATCCAGGCGCAGGGTGGGTGGGACCTAGTGAGTGAGTGAGGGAGGGAGGGAGGGAGCGAGGGAGTGAGTGAGCGAGCGAGCGTCCAAGCGAGCCAGCGCGGGGAGACAGCCAGAGAGCAGGGCTGCGGGTCCCGACCGTGGTCCCGCCTTTGTGCACGGATAGACGAGCGAGGGAGTGGGCCATCGGACCGGGACCCAGTGGGTTCCCGCAGCAAGCGGCAGCAAGGGCGCCGCCATCTCCCTGCTCTGACCCCACCTCCACACACAGCGAGCGTCATTACCCAGCGACTCTGAGTGGCCCGGCCCTGGTGAACCACCTGAGGCTCTGCTCCTCGCCCAGTGGCACGAAACAGCAGAGTCAGAAAGACCCCTTTACTTTTCCATGCTGGTTTTTTCGGCCCCGTGTTTTATTTTACCCTCAAAGAACTTAATCGTGGCACTGGAGAAGGCCATTTCCCTTCTGACCCACCAGAAATCCACCAGGCAAAAAAAAACGCCCAGCGCGGCTCCTCAGCTTCTTCTTAACTGGTGAATGAGCAGGGCTCCTTTACATTTTCCAGTCTTTTTGCAAGCCCAGTTTTCATATTTTAGTCTCTCAAAACTGAACGGGCCACTGGAGAAGGCTATTTTTTCATATTAAGCACTTGAACCAATTCCACAAAATCCTCCTGCCGTCCTCTAATGCTCCCGAGTGTTTTCTGAACTTCTCAGTGAGCAAGGCTCTTTCTGAGATGGATCTGGGCTTGAAAACTGGCCTGGGAAAACTGGTCCAGTTTTCCCAGGACAGTTTTCAAGCCCAGTTTTCATATTTTGGCACCAAAGACCTCTGCGGGGCACAGGAGGAGGCTGTTTTTCACATTAAAATCCAGAAACCCATTTGGCAAAACAAACCACCCGGCAAGGTTACCGAGTTCTCTCTTTCCTGCAGTGTGAGAAAGGCTCCTTTACTTTTCCAAGGCTCGTTTTCCGAGCCCACTTTTCATCTTTTAGTCTCAAAGAAGTGAAGAGGGCACAGGGGAAGTCTATTTTTCATATTAAAGACCTGAAAGACATTTGGCAAAAAAAACACACACCCGCCAAGGCTCCAGACTTTTCTCTTAACTCAGGTGTCAGAAAGCCCCCTTGACTTTTCCATGCTGGTTTTTTTGGGCCCCGTGTTTTATTTTACCCTCAAAGAACTCAATCGTGGTACTGGAGAAGGCTATTTCCTTTCTCAGCCAACATTAATCCACTAGGGAAAAAAAAGTAAAACAAAACAAAACCAAAACCCGGCGTGGCTCCTGAGCTTTTTCTTAACTGGTGAGTGAGCAGGACTCCTTTACATTTTCCAGTCTAGTTTGCAAGCGCAGTTTTCATATTTTAGTCTCTCAAAACTTAACGGGGAGTGGGGGGGACTTAGGCCAAGATGGAGGCATAGGTGGATTTGCCATGCCTTCTCACACAACCAAGTGTAGAGACAACCAAATATTAGCAAGAGAAAACACAGCCAGAACACAGAATATTGATCTTTTTGGAATTCTGTGAACAACAAATTCTTCAGCCTGACCCGTAAGGGGTGAACCCAGCAGGTGGCAGAGCGGGGCAGCACAGGAAAACTCGGTCAGACGAACTCAGGTGCGCAGAATCCAGGCGCAGGGTGGGTGGGACCTAGTGAGTGAGTGAGGGAGGGAGGGAGGGAGGGAGCGAGGGAGTGAGTGAGCGAGCGAGCGTCCAAGCGAGCCAGCGCGGGGAGACAGCCAGAGAGCAGGGCTGCGGGTCCCGACCGTGGTCCCGCCTTTGTGCACGGATAGACGAGCGAGGGAGTGGGCCATCGGACCGGGACCCAGTGGGTTCCCGCAGCAAGCGGCAGCAAGGGCGCCGCCATCTCCCTGCTCTGACCCCACCTCCACACACGGCGAGCGTCATTACCCAGCGACTCTGAGTGGCCCGGCCCTGGTGAACCACCTGAGGCTCTGCTCCTCGCCCAGTGGCACGAAACAGCAGAGTCAGAAAGACCCCTTTACTTTTCCATGCTGGTTTTTTCGGCCCCGTGTTTTATTTTACCCTCAAAGAACTTAATCGTGGCACTGGAGAAGGCCATTTCCCTTCTGACCCACCAGAAATCCACCAGGCAAAAAAAACGCCCAGCGCGGCTCCTCAGCTTCTTCTTAACTGGTGAATGAGCAGGGCTCCTTTACATTTTCCAGTCTTTTTGCAAGCCCAGTTTTCATATTTTAGTCTCTCAAAACTGAACGGGCCACTGGAGAAGGCTATTTTTTCATATTAAGCACTTGAACCAATTCCACAAAATCCTCCTGCCGTCCTCTAATGCTCCCGAGTGTTTTCTGAACTTCTCAGTGAGCAAGGCTCTTTCTGAGATGGATCTGGGCTTGAAAACTGGCCTGGGAAAACTGGTCCAGTTTTCCCAGGACAGTTTTCAAGCCCAGTTTTCATATTTTGGCACCAAAGACCTCTGCGGGGCACAGGAGGAGGCTGTTTTTCACATTAAAATCCAGAAACCCATTTGGCAAAACAAACCACCCGGCAAGGTTACCGAGTTCTCTCTTTCCTGCAGTGTGAGAAAGGCTCCTTTACTTTTCCAAGGCTCGTTTTCCGAGCCCACTTTTCATCTTTTAGTCTCAAAGAAGTGAAGAGGGCACAGGGGAAGTCTATTTTTCATATTAAAGACCTGAAAGACATTTGGCAAAAAAAACACACACCCGCCAAGGCTCCAGACTTTTCTCTTAACTCAGGTGTCAGAAAGCCCCCTTGACTTTTCCATGCTGGTTTTTTTGGGCCCCGTGTTTTATTTTACCCTCAAAGAACTCAATCGTGGTACTGGAGAAGGCTATTTCCCTTCTCACCCAACATTAATCCACTAGGGAAAAAAAGTAAAACAAAACAAAACAAAAAACCCGGCGTGGCTCCTGAGCTTTTTCTGAACTGGTGAGTGAGCAGGACTCCTTTACATTTTCCAGTCTAGTTTGCAAGCGCAGTTTTCATATTTTAGTCTCTCAAAACTTAACGGGGAGTGGGGGGGACTTAGGCCAAGATGGAGGCATAGGTGGATTTGCCATGCCTTCTCACACAACCAAGTGTAGAGACAACCAAATATTAGCAAGAGAAAACACAGCCAGAACACAGAATATTGATCTTTTTGGAATTCTGTGAACAACAAATTCTTCAGCCTGACCCGTAAGGGGTGAACCCAGCAGGTGGCAGAGCGGGGCAGCACAGGAAAACTCGGTCAGACGAACTCAGGTGCGCAGAATCCAGGCGCAGGGTGGGTGGGACCTAGTGAGTGAGTGAGGGAGGGAGGGAGGGAGGGAGCGAGGGAGTGAGTGAGCGAGCGAGCGTCCAAGCGAGCCAGCGCGGGGAGACAGCCAGAGAGCAGGGCTGCGGGTCCCGACCGTGGTCCCGCCTTTGTGCACGGATAGACGAGCGAGGGAGTGGGCCATCGGACCGGGACCCAGTGGGTTCCCGCAGCAAGCGGCAGCAAGGGCGCCGCCATCTCCCTGCTCTGACCCCACCTCCACACACAGCGAGCGTCATTACCCAGCGACTCTGAGTGGCCCGGCCCTGGTGAACCACCTGAGGCTCTGCTCCTCGCCCAGTGGCACGAAACAGCAGAGTCAGAAAGACCCCTTTACTTTTCCATGCTGGTTTTTTCGGCCCCGTGTTTTATTTTACCCTCAAAGAACTTAATCGTGGCACTGGAGAAGGCCATTTCCCTTCTGACCCACCAGAAATCCACCAGGCAAAAAAAACGCCCAGCGCGGCTCCTCAGCTTCTTCTTAACTGGTGAATGAGCAGGGCTCCTTTACATTTTCCAGTCTTTTTGCAAGCCCAGTTTTCATATTTTAGTCTCTCAAAACTGAACGGGCCACTGGAGAAGGCTATTTTTTCATATTAAGCACTTGAACCAATTCCACAAAATCCTCCTGCCGTCCTCTAATGCTCCCGAGTGTTTTCTGAACTTCTCAGTGAGCAAGGCTCTTTCTGAGATGGATCTGGGCTTGAAAACTGGCCTGGGAAAACTGGTCCAGTTTTCCCAGGACAGTTTTCAAGCCCAGTTTTCATATTTTGGCACCAAAGACCTCTGCGGGGCACAGGAGGAGGCTGTTTTTCACATTAAAATCCAGAAACCCATTTGGCAAAACAAACCACCCGGCAAGGTTACCGAGTTCTCTCTTTCCTGCAGTGTGAGAAAGGCTCCTTTACTTTTCCAAGGCTCGTTTTCCGAGCCCACTTTTCATCTTTTAGTCTCAAAGAAGTGAAGAGGGCACAGGGGAAGTCTATTTTTCATATTAAAGACCTGAAAGACATTTGGCAAAAAAACACACACCCGCCAAGGCTCCAGACTTTTCTCTTAACTCAGGTGTCAGAAAGCCCCCTTGACTTTTCCATGCTGGTTTTTTTGGGCCCCGTGTTTTATTTTACCCTCAAAGAACTCAATCGTGGTACTGGAGAAGGCTATTTCCCTTCTCACCCACCAGTAATCCACTAGGGAAAAAAAAGTAAAACAAAACAAAACAAAAAACCCGGCGTGGCTCCTGAGCTTTTTCTGAACTGGTGAGTGAGCAGGACTCCTTTACATTTTCCAGTCTAGTTTGCAAGCGCAGTTTTCATATTTTAGTCTCTCAAAACTTAACGGGGAGTGGGGGGGACTTAGGCCAAGATGGAGGCATAGGTGGATTTGCCATGCCTTCTCACACAACCAAGTGTAGAGACAACCAAATATTAGCAAGAGAAAACACAGCCAGAACACAGAATATTGATCTTTTTGGAATTCTGTGAACAACAAATTCTTCAGCCTGACCCGTAAGGGGTGAACCCAGCAGGTGGCAGAGCGGGGCAGCACAGGAAAACTCGGTCAGACGAACTCAGGTGCGCAGAATCCAGGCGCAGGGTGGGTGGGACCTAGTGAGTGAGTGAGGGAGGGAGGGAGGGAGGGAGGGAGCGAGGGAGTGAGTGAGCGAGCGAGCGTCCAAGCGAGCCAGCGCGGGGAGACAGCCAGAGAGCAGGGCTGCGGGTCCCGACCGTGGTCCCGCCTTTGTGCACGGATAGACGAGCGAGGGAGTGGGCCATCGGACCGGGACCCAGTGGGTTCCCGCAGCAAGCGGCAGCAAGGGCGCCGCCATCTCCCTGCTCTGACCCCACCTCCACACACAGCGAGCGTCATTACCCAGCGACTCTGAGTGGCCCGGCCCTGGTGAACCACCTGAGGCTCTGCTCCTCGCCCAGTGGCACGAAACAGCAGAGTCAGAAAGACCCCTTTACTTTTCCATGCTGGTTTTTTCGGCCCCGTGTTTTATTTTACCCTCAAAGAACTTAATCGTGGCACTGGAGAAGGCCATTTCCCTTCTGACCCACCAGAAATCCACCAGGCAAAAAAAACGCCCAGCGCGGCTCCTCAGCTTCTTCTTAACTGGTGAATGAGCAGGGCTCCTTTACATTTTCCAGTCTTTTTGCAAGCCCAGTTTTCATATTTTAGTCTCTCAAAACTGAACGGGCCACTGGAGAAGGCTATTTTTTCATATTAAGCACTTGAACCAATTCCACAAAATCCTCCTGCCGTCCTCTAATGCTCCCGAGTGTTTTCTGAACTTCTCAGTGAGCAAGGCTCTTTCTGAGATGGATCTGGGCTTGAAAACTGGCCTGGGAAAACTGGTCCAGTTTTCCCAGGACAGTTTTCAAGCCCAGTTTTCATATTTTGGCACCAAAGACCTCTGCGGGGCACAGGAGGAGGCTGTTTTTCACATTAAAATCCAGAAACCCATTTGGCAAAACAAACCACCCGGCAAGGTTACCGAGTTCTCTCTTTCCTGCAGTGTGAGAAAGGCTCCTTTACTTTTCCAAGGCTCGTTTTCCGAGCCCACTTTTCATCTTTTAGTCTCAAAGAAGTGAAGAGGGCACAGGGGAAGTCTATTTTTCATATTAAAGACCTGAAAGACATTTGGCAAAAAAACACACACCCGCCAAGGCTCCAGACTTTTGTCTTAACTCAGGTGTCAGAAAGCCCCCTTGACTTTTCCATGCTGGTTTTTTTGGGCCCCGTGTTTTATTTTACCCTCAAAGAACTCAATCGTGGTACTGGAGAAGGCTATTTCCTTTCTCACCCAACATTAATCCACTAGGGAAAAAAAGTAAAACAAAACAAAACCAAAAACCCGGCGTGGCTCCTGAGCTTTTTCTGAACTGGTGAGTGAGCAGGACTCCTTTACATTTTCCAGTCTAGTTTGCAAGCGCAGTTTTCATATTTTAGTCTCTCAAAACTTAACGGGGAGTGGGGGGGACTTAGGCCAAGATGGAGGCATAGGTGGATTTGCCATGCCTTCTCACACAACCAAGTGTAGAGACAACCAAATATTAGCAAGAGAAAACACAGCCAGAACACAGAATATTGATCTTTTTGGAATTCTGTGAACAACAAATTCTTCAGCCTGACCCGTAAGGGGTGAACCCAGCAGGTGGCAGAGCGGGGCAGCACAGGAAAACTCGGTCAGACGAACTCAGGTGCGCAGAATCCAGGCGCAGGGTGGGTGGGACCTAGTGAGTGAGGGAGGGAGGGAGGGAGGGAGCGAGGGAGTGAGTGAGCGAGCGAGCGTCCAAGCGAGCCAGCGCGGGGAGACAGCCAGAGAGCAGGGCTGCGGGTCCCGACCGTGGTCCCGCCTTTGTGCACGGATAGACGAGCGAGGGAGTGGGCCATCGGACCGGGACCCAGTGGGTTCCCGCAGCAAGCGGCAGCAAGGGCGCCGCCATCTCCCTGCTCTGACCCCACCTCCACACACAGCGAGCGTCATTACCCAGCGACTCTGAGTGGCCCGGCCCTGGTGAACCACCTGAGGCTCTGCTCCTCGCCCAGTGGCACGAAACAGCAGAGTCAGAAAGACCCCTTTACTTTTCCATGCTGGTTTTTTCGGCCCCGTGTTTTATTTTACCCTCAAAGAACTTAATCGTGGCACTGGAGAAGGCCATTTCCCTTCTGACCCACCAGAAATCCACCAGGCAAAAAAAACGCCCAGCGCGGCTCCTCAGCTTCTTCTTAACTGGTGAATGAGCAGGGCTCCTTTACATTTTCCAGTCTTTTTGCAAGCCCAGTTTTCATATTTTAGTCTCTCAAAACTGAACGGGCCACTGGAGAAGGCTATTTTTTCATATTAAGCACTTGAACCAATTCCACAAAATCCTCCTGCCGTCCTCTAATGCTCCCGAGTGTTTTCTGAACTTCTCAGTGAGCAAGGCTCTTTCTGAGATGGATCTGGGCTTGAAAACTGGCCTGGGAAAACTGGTCCAGTTTTCCCAGGACAGTTTTCAAGCCCAGTTTTCATATTTTGGCACCAAAGACCTCTGCGGGGCACAGGAGGAGGCTGTTTTTCACATTAAAATCCAGAAACCCATTTGGCAAAACAAACCACCCGGCAAGGTTACCGAGTTCTCTCTTTCCTGCAGTGTGAGAAAGGCTCCTTTACTTTTCCAAGGCTCGTTTTCCGAGCCCACTTTTCATCTTTTAGTCTCAAAGAAGTGAAGAGGGCACAGGGGAAGTCTATTTTTCATATTAAAGACCTGAAAGACATTTGGCAAAAAAACACACACCCGCCAAGGCTCCAGACTTTTCTCTTAACTCAGGTGTCAGAAAGCCCCCTTGACTTTTCCATGCTGGTTTTTTTGGGCCCCGTGTTTTATTTTACCCTCAAAGAACTCAATCGTGGTACTGGAGAAGGCTATTTCCTTTCTCAGCCAACATTAATCCACTAGGGAAAAAAAGTAAAACAAAACAAAACAAAAAACCCGGCGTGGCTCCTGAGCTTTTTCTGAACTGGTGAGTGAGCAGGACTCCTTTACATTTTCCAGTCTAGTTTGCAAGCGCAGTTTTCATATTTTAGTCTCTCAAAACTTAACGGGGAGTGGGGGGGACTTAGGCCAAGATGGAGGCATAGGTGGATTTGCCATGCCTTCTCACACAACCAAGTGTAGAGACAACCAAATATTAGCAAGAGAAAACACAGCCAGAACACAGAATATTGATCTTTTTGGAATTCTGTGAACAACAAATTCTTCAGCCTGACCCGTAAGGGGTGAACCCAGCAGGTGGCAGAGCGGGGCAGCACAGGAAAACTCGGTCAGACGAACTCAGGTGCGCAGAATCCAGGCGCAGGGTGGGTGGGACCTAGTGAGTGAGGGAGGGAGGGAGGGAGGGAGGGAGCGAGGGAGTGAGTGAGCGAGCGAGCGTCCAAGCGAGCCAGCGCGGGGAGACAGCCAGAGAGCAGGGCTGCGGGTCCCGACCGTGGTCCCGCCTTTGTGCACGGATAGACGAGCGAGGGAGTGGGCCATCGGACCGGGACCCAGTGGGTTCCCGCAGCAAGCGGCAGCAAGGGCGCCGCCATCTCCCTGCTCTGACCCCACCTCCACACACGGCGAGCGTCATTACCCAGCGACTCTGAGTGGCCCGGCCCTGGTGAACCACCTGAGGCTCTGCTCCTCGCCCAGTGGCACGAAACAGCAGAGTCAGAAAGACCCCTTTACTTTTCCATGCTGGTTTTTTCGGCCCCGTGTTTTATTTTACCCTCAAAGAACTTAATCGTGGCACTGGAGAAGGCCATTTCCCTTCTGACCCACCAGAAATCCACCAGGCAAAAAAAACGCCCAGCGCGGCTCCTCAGCTTCTTCTTAACTGGTGAATGAGCAGGGCTCCTTTACATTTTCCAGTCTTTTTGCAAGCCCAGTTTTCATATTTTAGTCTCTCAAAACTGAACGGGCCACTGGAGAAGGCTATTTTTTCATATTAAGCACTTGAACCAATTCCACAAAATCCTCCTGCCGTCCTCTAATGCTCCCGAGTGTTTTCTGAACTTCTCAGTGAGCAAGGCTCTTTCTGAGATGGATCTGGGCTTGAAAACTGGCCTGGGAAAACTGGTCCAGTTTTCCCAGGACAGTTTTCAAGCCCAGTTTTCATATTTTGGCACCAAAGACCTCTGCGGGGCACAGGAGGAGGCTGTTTTTCACATTAAAATCCAGAAACCCATTTGGCAAAACAAACCACCCGGCAAGGTTACCGAGTTCTCTCTTTCCTGCAGTGTGAGAAAGGCTCCTTTACTTTTCCAAGGCTCGTTTTCCGAGCCCACTTTTCATCTTTTAGTCTCAAAGAAGTGAAGAGGGCACAGGGGAAGTCTATTTTTCATATTAAAGACCTGAAAGACATTTGGCAAAAAAACACACACCCGCCAAGGCTCCAGACTTTTCTCTTAACTCAGGTGTCAGAAAGCCCCCTTGACTTTTCCATGCTGGTTTTTTTGGGCCCCGTGTTTTATTTTACCCTCAAAGAACTCAATCGTGGTACTGGAGAAGGCTATTTCCCTTCTCACCCACCAGTAATCCACTAGGGAAAAAAAAGTAAAACAAAACAAAACAAAAAACCCGGCGTGGCTCCTGAGCTTTTTCTGAACTGGTGAGTGAGCAGGACTCCTTTACATTTTCCAGTCTAGTTTGCAAGCGCAGTTTTCATATTTTAGTCTCTCAAAACTTAACGGGGAGTGGGGGGGACTTAGGCCAAGATGGAGGCATAGGTGGATTTGCCATGCCTTCTCACACAACCAAGTGTAGAGACAACCAAATATTAGCAAGAGAAAACACAGCCAGAACACAGAATATTGATCTTTTTGGAATTCTGTGAACAACAAATTCTTCAGCCTGACCCGTAAGGGGTGAACCCAGCAGGTGGCAGAGCGGGGCAGCACAGGAAAACTCGGTCAGACGAACTCAGGTGCGCAGAATCCAGGCGCAGGGTGGGTGGGACCTAGTGAGTGAGGGAGGGAGGGAGGGAGGGAGGGAGGGAGCGAGGGAGTGAGTGAGCGAGCGAGCGTCCAAGCGAGCCAGCGCGGGGAGACAGCCAGAGAGCAGGGCTGCGGGTCCCGACCGTGGTCCCGCCTTTGTGCACGGATAGACGAGCGAGGGAGTGGGCCATCGGACCGGGACCCAGTGGGTTCCCGCAGCAAGCGGCAGCAAGGGCGCCGCCATCTCCCTGCTCTGACCCCACCTCCACACACAGCGAGCGTCATTACCCAGCGACTCTGAGTGGCCCGGCCCTGGTGAACCACCTGAGGCTCTGCTCCTCGCCCAGTGGCACGAAACAGCAGAGTCAGAAAGACCCCTTTACTTTTCCATGCTGGTTTTTTCGGCCCCGTGTTTTATTTTACCCTCAAAGAACTTAATCGTGGCACTGGAGAAGGCCATTTCCCTTCTGACCCACCAGAAATCCACCAGGCAAAAAAAACGCCCAGCGCGGCTCCTCAGCTTCTTCTTAACTGGTGAATGAGCAGGGCTCCTTTACATTTTCCAGTCTTTTTGCAAGCCCAGTTTTCATATTTTAGTCTCTCAAAACTGAACGGGCCACTGGAGAAGGCTATTTTTTCATATTAAGCACTTGAACCAATTCCACAAAATCCTCCTGCCGTCCTCTAATGCTCCCGAGTGTTTTCTGAACTTCTCAGTGAGCAAGGCTCTTTCTGAGATGGATCTGGGCTTGAAAACTGGCCTGGGAAAACTGGTCCAGTTTTCCCAGGACAGTTTTCAAGCCCAGTTTTCATATTTTGGCACCAAAGACCTCTGCGGGGCACAGGAGGAGGCTGTTTTTCACATTAAAATCCAGAAACCCATTTGGCAAAACAAACCACCCGGCAAGGTTACCGAGTTCTCTCTTTCCTGCAGTGTGAGAAAGGCTCCTTTACTTTTCCAAGGCTCGTTTTCCGAGCCCACTTTTCATCTTTTAGTCTCAAAGAAGTGAAGAGGGCACAGGGGAAGTCTATTTTTCATATTAAAGACCTGAAAGACATTTGGCAAAAAAACACACACCCGCCAAGGCTCCAGACTTTTGTCTTAACTCAGGTGTCAGAAAGCCCCCTTGACTTTTCCATGCTGGTTTTTTTGGGCCCCGTGTTTTATTTTACCCTCAAAGAACTCAATCGTGGTACTGGAGAAGGCTATTTCCCTTCTCAGCCACCATTAATCCACTAGGGAAAAAAAGTAAAACAAAACAAAACCAAAAACCCGGCGTGGCTCCTGAGCTTTTTCTGAACTGGTGAGTGAGCAGGACTCCTTTACATTTTCCAGTCTAGTTTGCAAGCGCAGTTTTCATATTTTAGTCTCTCAAAACTTAACGGGGAGTGGGGGGGACTTAGGCCAAGATGGAGGCATAGGTGGATTTGCCATGCCTTCTCACACAACCAAGTGTAGAGACAACCAAATATTAGCAAGAGAAAACACAGCCAGAACACAGAATATTGATCTTTTTGGAATTCTGTGAACAACAAATTCTTCAGCCTGACCCGTAAGGGGTGAACCCAGCAGGTGGCAGAGCGGGGCAGCACAGGAAAACTCGGTCAGACGAACTCAGGTGCGCAGAATCCAGGCGCAGGGTGGGTGGGACCTAGTGAGTGAGGGAGGGAGGGAGGGAGGGAGGGAGCGAGGGAGTGAGTGAGCGAGCGAGCGTCCAAGCGAGCCAGCGCGGGGAGACAGCCAGAGAGCAGGGCTGCGGGTCCCGACCGTGGTCCCGCCTTTGTGCACGGATAGACGAGCGAGGGAGTGGGCCATCGGACCGGGACCCAGTGGGTTCCCGCAGCAAGCGGCAGCAAGGGCGCCGCCATTTCCCTGCTCTGACCCCACCTCCACACACGGCGAGCGTCATTACCCAGCGACTCTGAGTGGCCCGGCCCTGGTGAACCACCTGAGGCTCTGCTCCTCGCCCAGTGGCACGAAACAGCAGAGTCAGAAAGACCCCTTTACTTTTCCATGCTGGTTTTTTCGGCCCCGTGTTTTATTTTACCCTCAAAGAACTTAATCGTGGCACTGGAGAAGGCCATTTCCCTTCTGACCCACCAGAAATCCACCAGGCAAAAAAAACGCCCAGCGCGGCTCCTCAGCTTCTTCTTAACTGGTGAATGAGCAGGGCTCCTTTACATTTTCCAGTCTTTTTGCAAGCCCAGTTTTCATATTTTAGTCTCTCAAAACTGAACGGGCCACTGGAGAAGGCTATTTTTTCATATTAAGCACTTGAACCAATTCCACAAAATCCTCCTGCCGTCCTCTAATGCTCCCGAGTGTTTTCTGAACTTCTCAGTGAGCAAGGCTCTTTCTGAGATGGATCTGGGCTTGAAAACTGGCCTGGGAAAACTGGTCCAGTTTTCCCAGGACAGTTTTCAAGCCCAGTTTTCATATTTTGGCACCAAAGACCTCTGCGGGGCACAGGAGGAGGCTGTTTTTCACATTAAAATCCAGAAACCCATTTGGCAAAACAAACCACCCGGCAAGGTTACCGAGTTCTCTCTTTCCTGCAGTGTGAGAAAGGCTCCTTTACTTTTCCAAGGCTCGTTTTCCGAGCCCACTTTTCATCTTTTAGTCTCAAAGAAGTGAAGAGGGCACAGGGGAAGTCTATTTTTCATATTAAAGACCTGAAAGACATTTGGCAAAAAAACACACACCCGCCAAGGCTCCAGACTTTTCTCTTAACTCAGGTGTCAGAAAGCCCCCTTGACTTTTCCATGCTGGTTTTTTTGGGCCCCGTGTTTTATTTTACCCTCAAAGAACTCAATCGTGGTACTGGAGAAGGCTATTTCCCTTCTCAGCCACCAGTAATCCACTAGGGAAAAAAAGTAAAACAAAACAAAACAAAAAACCCGGCGTGGCTCCTGAGCTTTTTCTGAACTGGTGAGTGAGCAGGACTCCTTTACATTTTCCAGTCTAGTTTGCAAGCGCAGTTTTCATATTTTAGTCTCTCAAAACTTAACGGGGAGTGGGGGGGACTTAGGCCAAGATGGAGGCATAGGTGGATTTGCCATGCCTTCTCACACAACCAAGTGTAGAGACAACCAAATATTAGCAAGAGAAAACACAGCCAGAACACAGAATATTGATCTTTTTGGAATTCTGTGAACAACAAATTCTTCAGCCTGACCCGTAAGGGGTGAACCCAGCAGGTGGCAGAGCGGGGCAGCACAGGAAAACTCGGTCAGACGAACTCAGGTGCGCAGAATCCAGGCGCAGGGTGGGTGGGACCTAGTGAGTGAGGGAGGGAGGGAGGGAGGGAGGGAGGGAGCGAGGGAGTGAGTGAGCGAGCGAGCGTCCAAGCGAGCCAGCGCGGGGAGACAGCCAGAGAGCAGGGCTGCGGGTCCCGACCGTGGTCCCGCCTTTGTGCACGGATAGACGAGCGAGGGAGTGGGCCATCGGACCGGGACCCAGTGGGTTCCCGCAGCAAGCGGCAGCAAGGGCGCCGCCATCTCCCTGCTCTGACCCCACCTCCACACACGGCGAGCGTCATTACCCAGCGACTCTGAGTGGCCCGGCCCTGGTGAACCACCTGAGGCTCTGCTCCTCGCCCAGTGGCACGAAACAGCAGAGTCAGAAAGACCCCTTTACTTTTCCATGCTGGTTTTTTCGGCCCCGTGTTTTATTTTACCCTCAAAGAACTTAATCGTGGCACTGGAGAAGGCCATTTCCCTTCTGACCCACCAGAAATCCACCAGGCAAAAAAAACGCCCAGCGCGGCTCCTCAGCTTCTTCTTAACTGGTGAATGAGCAGGGCTCCTTTACATTTTCCAGTCTTTTTGCAAGCCCAGTTTTCATATTTTAGTCTCTCAAAACTGAACGGGCCACTGGAGAAGGCTATTTTTTCATATTAAGCACTTGAACCAATTCCACAAAATCCTCCTGCCGTCCTCTAATGCTCCCGAGTGTTTTCTGAACTTCTCAGTGAGCAAGGCTCTTTCTGAGATGGATCTGGGCTTGAAAACTGGCCTGGGAAAACTGGTCCAGTTTTCCCAGGACAGTTTTCAAGCCCAGTTTTCATATTTTGGCACCAAAGACCTCTGCGGGGCACAGGAGGAGGCTGTTTTTCACATTAAAATCCAGAAACCCATTTGGCAAAACAAACCACCCGGCAAGGTTACCGAGTTCTCTCTTTCCTGCAGTGTGAGAAAGGCTCCTTTACTTTTCCAAGGCTCGTTTTCCGAGCCCACTTTTCATCTTTTAGTCTCAAAGAAGTGAAGAGGGCACAGGGGAAGTCTATTTTTCATATTAAAGACCTGAAAGACATTTGGCAAAAAAACACACACCCGCCAAGGCTCCAGACTTTTGTCTTAACTCAGGTGTCAGAAAGCCCCCTTGACTTTTCCATGCTGGTTTTTTTGGGCCCCGTGTTTTATTTTACCCTCAAAGAACTCAATCGTGGTACTGGAGAAGGCTATTTCCTTTCTCAGCCACCATTAATCCACTAGGGAAAAAAAGTAAAACAAAACAAAACCAAAAACCCGGCGTGGCTCCTGAGCTTTTTCTTAACTGGTGAGTGAGCAGGACTCCTTTACATTTTCCAGTCTAGTTTGCAAGCGCAGTTTTCATATTTTAGTCTCTCAAAACTTAACGGGGAGTGGGGGAGACTTAGGCCAAGATGGAGGCATAGGTGGATTTGCCATGCCTTCTCACACAACCAAGTGTAGAGACAACCAAATATTAGCAAGAGAAAACACAGCCAGAACACAGAATATTGATCTTTTTGGAATTCTGTGAACAACAAATTCTTCAGCCTGACCCGTAAGGGGTGAACCCAGCAGGTGGCAGAGCGGGGCAGCACAGGAAAACTCGGTCAGACGAACTCAGGTGCGCAGAATCCAGGCGCAGGGTGGGTGGGACCTAGTGAGTGAGGGAGGGAGGGAGGGAGGGAGGGAGGGAGCGAGGGAGTGAGTGAGCGAGCGAGCGTCCAAGCGAGCCAGCGCGGGGAGACAGCCAGAGAGCAGGGCTGCGGGTCCCGACCGTGGTCCCGCCTTTGTGCACGGATAGACGAGCGAGGGAGTGGGCCATCGGACCGGGACCCAGTGGGTTCCCGCAGCAAGCGGCAGCAAGGGCGCCGCCATTTCCCTGCTCTGACCCCACCTCCACACACAGCGAGCGTCATTACCCAGCGACTCTGAGTGGCCCGGCCCTGGTGAACCACCTGAGGCTCTGCTCCTCGCCCAGTGGCACGAAACAGCAGAGTCAGAAAGACCCCTTTACTTTTCCATGCTGGTTTTTTCGGCCCCGTGTTTTATTTTACCCTCAAAGAACTTAATCGTGGCACTGGAGAAGGCCATTTCCCTTCTGACCCACCAGAAATCCACCAGGCAAAAAAAACGCCCAGCGCGGCTCCTCAGCTTCTTCTTAACTGGTGAATGAGCAGGGCTCCTTTACATTTTCCAGTCTTTTTGCAAGCCCAGTTTTCATATTTTAGTCTCTCAAAACTGAACGGGCCACTGGAGAAGGCTATTTTTTCATATTAAGCACTTGAACCAATTCCACAAAATCCTCCTGCCGTCCTCTAATGCTCCCGAGTGTTTTCTGAACTTCTCAGTGAGCAAGGCTCTTTCTGAGATGGATCTGGGCTTGAAAACTGGCCTGGGAAAACTGGTCCAGTTTTCCCAGGACAGTTTTCAAGCCCAGTTTTCATATTTTGGCACCAAAGACCTCTGCGGGGCACAGGAGGAGGCTGTTTTTCACATTAAAATCCAGAAACCCATTTGGCAAAACAAACCACCCGGCAAGGTTACCGAGTTCTCTCTTTCCTGCAGTGTGAGAAAGGCTCCTTTACTTTTCCAAGGCTCGTTTTCCGAGCCCACTTTTCATCTTTTAGTCTCAAAGAAGTGAAGAGGGCACAGGGGAAGTCTATTTTTCATATTAAAGACCTGAAAGACATTTGGCAAAAAAACACACACCCGCCAAGGCTCCAGACTTTTCTCTTAACTCAGGTGTCAGAAAGCCCCCTTGACTTTTCCATGCTGGTTTTTTTGGGCCCCGTGTTTTATTTTACCCTCAAAGAACTCAATCGTGGTACTGGAGAAGGCTATTTCCCTTCTCACCCACCATTAATCCACTAGGGAAAAAAAGTAAAACAAAACAAAACAAAAAACCCGGCGTGGCTCCTGAGCTTTTTCTGAACTGGTGAGTGAGCAGGACTCCTTTACATTTTCCAGTCTAGTTTGCAAGCGCAGTTTTCATATTTTAGTCTCTCAAAACTTAACGGGGAGTGGGGGGGACTTAGGCCAAGATGGAGGCATAGGTGGATTTGCCATGCCTTCTCACACAACCAAGTGTAGAGACAACCAAATATTAGCAAGAGAAAACACAGCCAGAACACAGAATATTGATCTTTTTGGAATTCTGTGAACAACAAATTCTTCAGCCTGACCCGTAAGGGGTGAACCCAGCAGGTGGCAGAGCGGGGCAGCACAGGAAAACTCGGTCAGACGAACTCAGGTGCGCAGAATCCAGGCGCAGGGTGGGTGGGACCTAGTGAGTGAGGGAGGGAGGGAGGGAGGGAGGGAGCGAGGGAGTGAGTGAGCGAGCGAGCGTCCAAGCGAGCCAGCGCGGGGAGACAGCCAGAGAGCAGGGCTGCGGGTCCCGACCGTGGTCCCGCCTTTGTGCACGGATAGACGAGCGAGGGAGTGGGCCATCGGACCGGGACCCAGTGGGTTCCCGCAGCAAGCGGCAGCAAGGGCGCCGCCATTTCCCTGCTCTGACCCCACCTCCACACACGGCGAGCGTCATTACCCAGCGACTCTGAGTGGCCCGGCCCTGGTGAACCACCTGAGGCTCTGCTCCTCGCCCAGTGGCACGAAACAGCAGAGTCAGAAAGACCCCTTTACTTTTCCATGCTGGTTTTTTCGGCCCCGTGTTTTATTTTACCCTCAAAGAACTTAATCGTGGCACTGGAGAAGGCCATTTCCCTTCTGACCCACCAGAAATCCACCAGGCAAAAAAAACGCCCAGCGCGGCTCCTCAGCTTCTTCTTAACTGGTGAATGAGCAGGGCTCCTTTACATTTTCCAGTCTTTTTGCAAGCCCAGTTTTCATATTTTAGTCTCTCAAAACTGAACGGGCCACTGGAGAAGGCTATTTTTTCATATTAAGCACTTGAACCAATTCCACAAAATCCTCCTGCCGTCCTCTAATGCTCCCGAGTGTTTTCTGAACTTCTCAGTGAGCAAGGCTCTTTCTGAGATGGATCTGGGCTTGAAAACTGGCCTGGGAAAACTGGTCCAGTTTTCCCAGGACAGTTTTCAAGCCCAGTTTTCATATTTTGGCACCAAAGACCTCTGCGGGGCACAGGAGGAGGCTGTTTTTCACATTAAAATCCAGAAACCCATTTGGCAAAACAAACCACCCGGCAAGGTTACCGAGTTCTCTCTTTCCTGCAGTGTGAGAAAGGCTCCTTTACTTTTCCAAGGCTCGTTTTCCGAGCCCACTTTTCATCTTTTAGTCTCAAAGAAGTGAAGAGGGCACAGGGGAAGTCTATTTTTCATATTAAAGACCTGAAAGACATTTGGCAAAAAAACACACACCCGCCAAGGCTCCAGACTTTTCTCTTAACTCAGGTGTCAGAAAGCCCCCTTGACTTTTCCATGCTGGTTTTTTTGGGCCCCGTGTTTTATTTTACCCTCAAAGAACTCAATCGTGGTACTGGAGAAGGCTATTTCCCTTCTCACCCACCAGTAATCCACTAGGGAAAAAAAAGTAAAACAAAACAAAACAAAAAACCCGGCGTGGTTCCTGAGCTTTTTCTGAACTGGTGAGTGAGCAGGACTCCTTTACATTTTCCAGTCTAGTTTGCAAGCGCAGTTTTCATATTTTAGTCTCTCAAAACTTAACGGGGAGTGGGGGGGACTTAGGCCAAGATGGAGGCATAGGTGGATTTGCCATGCCTTCTCACACAACCAAGTGTAGAGACAACCAAATATTAGCAAGAGAAAACACAGCCAGAACACAGAATATTGATCTTTTTGGAATTCTGTGAACAACAAATTCTTCAGCCTGACCCGTAAGGGGTGAACCCAGCAGGTGGCAGAGCGGGGCAGCACAGGAAAACTCGGTCAGACGAACTCAGGTGCGCAGAATCCAGGCGCAGGGTGGGTGGGACCTAGTGAGTGAGGGAGGGAGGGAGGGAGGGAGGGAGCGAGGGAGTGAGTGAGCGAGCGAGCGTCCAAGCGAGCCAGCGCGGGGAGACAGCCAGAGAGCAGGGCTGCGGGTCCCGACCGTGGTCCCGCCTTTGTGCACGGATAGACGAGCGAGGGAGTGGGCCATCGGACCGGGACCCAGTGGGTTCCCGCAGCAAGCGGCAGCAAGGGCGCCGCCATCTCCCTGCTCTGACCCCACCTCCACACACAGCGAGCGTCATTACCCAGCGACTCTGAGTGGCCCGGCCCTGGTGAACCACCTGAGGCTCTGCTCCTCGCCCAGTGGCACGAAACAGCAGAGTCAGAAAGACCCCTTTACTTTTCCATGCTGGTTTTTTCGGCCCCGTGTTTTATTTTACCCTCAAAGAACTTAATCGTGGCACTGGAGAAGGCCATTTCCCTTCTGACCCACCAGAAATCCACCAGGCAAAAAAAAACGCCCAGCGCGGCTCCTCAGCTTCTTCTTAACTGGTGAATGAGCAGGGCTCCTTTACATTTTCCAGTCTTTTTGCAAGCCCAGTTTTCATATTTTAGTCTCTCAAAACTGAACGGGCCACTGGAGAAGGCTATTTTTTCATATTAAGCACTTGAACCAATTCCACAAAATCCTCCTGCCGTCCTCTAATGCTCCCGAGTGTTTTCTGAACTTCTCAGTGAGCAAGGCTCTTTCTGAGATGGATCTGGGCTTGAAAACTGGCCTGGGAAAACTGGTCCAGTTTTCCCAGGACAGTTTTCAAGCCCAGTTTTCATATTTTGGCACCAAAGACCTCTGCGGGGCACAGGAGGAGGCTGTTTTTCACATTAAAATCCAGAAACCCATTTGGCAAAACAAACCACCCGGCAAGGTTACCGAGTTCTCTCTTTCCTGCAGTGTGAGAAAGGCTCCTTTACTTTTCCAAGGCTCGTTTTCCGAGCCCACTTTTCATCTTTTAGTCTCAAAGAAGTGAAGAGGGCACAGGGGAAGTCTATTTTTCATATTAAAGACCTGAAAGACATTTGGCAAAAAAACACACACCCGCCAAGGCTCCAGACTTTTCTCTTAACTCAGGTGTCAGAAAGCCCCCTTGACTTTTCCATGCTGGTTTTTTTGGGCCCCGTGTTTTATTTTACCCTCAAAGAACTCAATCGTGGTACTGGAGAAGGCTATTTCCTTTCTCAGCCACCATTAATCCACTAGGGAAAAAAAGTAAAACAAAACAAAACCAAAAACCCGGCGTGGCTCCTGAGCTTTTTCTGAACTGGTGAGTGAGCAGGACTCCTTTACATTTTCCAGTCTAGTTTGCAAGCGCAGTTTTCATATTTTAGTCTCTCAAAACTTAACGGGGAGTGGGGGGGACTTAGGCCAAGATGGAGGCATAGGTGGATTTGCCATGCCTTCTCACACAACCAAGTGTAGAGACAACCAAATATTAGCAAGAGAAAACACAGCCAGAACACAGAATATTGATCTTTTTGGAATTCTGTGAACAACAAATTCTTCAGCCTGACCCGTAAGGGGTGAACCCAGCAGGTGGCAGAGCGGGGCAGCACAGGAAAACTCGGTCAGACGAACTCAGGTGCGCAGAATCCAGGCGCAGGGTGGGTGGGACCTAGTGAGTGAGGGAGGGAGGGAGGGAGGGAGGGAGGGAGCGAGGGAGTGAGTGAGCGAGCGAGCGTCCAAGCGAGCCAGCGCGGGGAGACAGCCAGAGAGCAGGGCTGCGGGTCCCGACCGTGGTCCCGCCTTTGTGCACGGATAGACGAGCGAGGGAGTGGGCCATCGGACCGGGACCCAGTGGGTTCCCGCAGCAAGCGGCAGCAAGGGCGCCGCCATTTCCCTGCTCTGACCCCACCTCCACACACAGCGAGCGTCATTACCCAGCGACTCTGAGTGGCCCGGCCCTGGTGAACCACCTGAGGCTCTGCTCCTCGCCCAGTGGCACGAAACAGCAGAGTCAGAAAGACCCCTTTACTTTTCCATGCTGGTTTTTTCGGCCCCGTGTTTTATTTTACCCTCAAAGAACTTAATCGTGGCACTGGAGAAGGCCATTTCCCTTCTGACCCACCAGAAATCCACCAGGCAAAAAAAACGCCCAGCGCGGCTCCTCAGCTTCTTCTTAACTGGTGAATGAGCAGGGCTCCTTTACATTTTCCAGTCTTTTTGCAAGCCCAGTTTTCATATTTTAGTCTCTCAAAACTGAACGGGCCACTGGAGAAGGCTATTTTTTCATATTAAGCACTTGAACCAATTCCACAAAATCCTCCTGCCGTCCTCTAATGCTCCCGAGTGTTTTCTGAACTTCTCAGTGAGCAAGGCTCTTTCTGAGATGGATCTGGGCTTGAAAACTGGCCTGGGAAAACTGGTCCAGTTTTCCCAGGACAGTTTTCAAGCCCAGTTTTCATATTTTGGCACCAAAGACCTCTGCGGGGCACAGGAGGAGGCTGTTTTTCACATTAAAATCCAGAAACCCATTTGGCAAAACAAACCACCCGGCAAGGTTACCGAGTTCTCTCTTTCCTGCAGTGTGAGAAAGGCTCCTTTACTTTTCCAAGGCTCGTTTTCCGAGCCCACTTTTCATCTTTTAGTCTCAAAGAAGTGAAGAGGGCACAGGGGAAGTCTATTTTTCATATTAAAGACCTGAAAGACATTTGGCAAAAAAACACACACCCGCCAAGGCTCCAGACTTTTCTCTTAACTCAGGTGTCAGAAAGCCCCCTTGACTTTTCCATGCTGGTTTTTTTGGGCCCCGTGTTTTATTTTACCCTCAAAGAACTCAATCGTGGTACTGGAGAAGGCTATTTCCCTTCTCACCCACCAGTAATCCACTAGGGAAAAAAAGTAAAACAAAACAAAACAAAAAACCCGGCGTGGCTCCTGAGCTTTTTCTGAACTGGTGAGTGAGCAGGACTCCTTTACATTTTCCAGTCTAGTTTGCAAGCGCAGTTTTCATATTTTAGTCTCTCAAAACTTAACGGGGAGTGGGGGGGACTTAGGCCAAGATGGAGGCATAGGTGGATTTGCCATGCCTTCTCACACAACCAAGTGTAGAGACAACCAAATATTAGCAAGAGAAAACACAGCCAGAACACAGAATATTGATCTTTTTGGAATTCTGTGAACAACAAATTCTTCAGCCTGACCCGTAAGGGGTGAACCCAGCAGGTGGCAGAGCGGGGCAGCACAGGAAAACTCGGTCAGACGAACTCAGGTGCGCAGAATCCAGGCGCAGGGTGGGTGGGACCTAGTGAGTGAGGGAGGGAGGGAGGGAGGGAGGGAGCGAGGGAGTGAGTGAGCGAGCGAGCGTCCAAGCGAGCCAGCGCGGGGAGACAGCCAGAGAGCAGGGCTGCGGGTCCCGACCGTGGTCCCGCCTTTGTGCACGGATAGACGAGCGAGGGAGTGGGCCATCGGACCGGGACCCAGTGGGTTCCCGCAGCAAGCGGCAGCAAGGGCGCCGCCATCTCCCTGCTCTGACCCCACCTCCACACACAGCGAGCGTCATTACCCAGCGACTCTGAGTGGCCCGGCCCTGGTGAACCACCTGAGGCTCTGCTCCTCGCCCAGTGGCACGAAACAGCAGAGTCAGAAAGACCCCTTTACTTTTCCATGCTGGTTTTTTCGGCCCCGTGTTTTATTTTACCCTCAAAGAACTTAATCGTGGCACTGGAGAAGGCCATTTCCCTTCTGACCCACCAGAAATCCACCAGGCAAAAAAAAACGCCCAGCGCGGCTCCTCAGCTTCTTCTTAACTGGTGAATGAGCAGGGCTCCTTTACATTTTCCAGTCTTTTTGCAAGCCCAGTTTTCATATTTTAGTCTCTCAAAACTGAACGGGCCACTGGAGAAGGCTATTTTTTCATATTAAGCACTTGAACCAATTCCACAAAATCCTCCTGCCGTCCTCTAATGCTCCCGAGTGTTTTCTGAACTTCTCAGTGAGCAAGGCTCTTTCTGAGATGGATCTGGGCTTGAAAACTGGCCTGGGAAAACTGGTCCAGTTTTCCCAGGACAGTTTTCAAGCCCAGTTTTCATATTTTGGCACCAAAGACCTCTGCGGGGCACAGGAGGAGGCTGTTTTTCACATTAAAATCCAGAAACCCATTTGGCAAAACAAACCACCCGGCAAGGTTACCGAGTTCTCTCTTTCCTGCAGTGTGAGAAAGGCTCCTTTACTTTTCCAAGGCTCGTTTTCCGAGCCCACTTTTCATCTTTTAGTCTCAAAGAAGTGAAGAGGGCACAGGGGAAGTCTATTTTTCATATTAAAGACCTGAAAGACATTTGGCAAAAAAACACACACCCGCCAAGGCTCCAGACTTTTGTCTTAACTCAGGTGTCAGAAAGCCCCCTTGACTTTTCCATGCTGGTTTTTTTGGGCCCCGTGTTTTATTTTACCCTCAAAGAACTCAATCGTGGTACTGGAGAAGGCTATTTCCCTTCTCACCCACCAGTAATCCACTAGGGAAAAAAAGTAAAACAAAACAAAACAAAAAACCCGGCGTGGCTCCTGAGCTTTTTCTGAACTGGTGAGTGAGCAGGACTCCTTTACATTTTCCAGTCTAGTTTGCAAGCGCAGTTTTCATATTTTAGTCTCTCAAAACTTAACGGGGAGTGGGGGGGACTTAGGCCAAGATGGAGGCATAGGTGGATTTGCCATGCCTTCTCACACAACCAAGTGTAGAGACAACCAAATATTAGCAAGAGAAAACACAGCCAGAACACAGAATATTGATCTTTTTGGAATTCTGTGAACAACAAATTCTTCAGCCTGACCCGTAAGGGGTGAACCCAGCAGGTGGCAGAGCGGGGCAGCACAGGAAAACTCGGTCAGACGAACTCAGGTGCGCAGAATCCAGGCGCAGGGTGGGTGGGACCTAGTGAGTGAGGGAGGGAGGGAGGGAGGGAGGGAGCGAGGGAGTGAGTGAGCGAGCGAGCGTCCAAGCGAGCCAGCGCGGGGAGACAGCCAGAGAGCAGGGCTGCGGGTCCCGACCGTGGTCCCGCCTTTGTGCACGGATAGACGAGCGAGGGAGTGGGCCATCGGACCGGGACCCAGTGGGTTCCCGCAGCAAGCGGCAGCAAGGGCGCCGCCATTTCCCTGCTCTGACCCCACCTCCACACACAGCGAGCGTCATTACCCAGCGACTCTGAGTGGCCCGGCCCTGGTGAACCACCTGAGGCTCTGCTCCTCGCCCAGTGGCACGAAACAGCAGAGTCAGAAAGACCCCTTTACTTTTCCATGCTGGTTTTTTCGGCCCCGTGTTTTATTTTACCCTCAAAGAACTTAATCGTGGCACTGGAGAAGGCCATTTCCCTTCTGACCCACCAGAAATCCACCAGGCAAAAAAAACGCCCAGCGCGGCTCCTCAGCTTCTTCTTAACTGGTGAATGAGCAGGGCTCCTTTACATTTTCCAGTCTTTTTGCAAGCCCAGTTTTCATATTTTAGTCTCTCAAAACTGAACGGGCCACTGGAGAAGGCTATTTTTTCATATTAAGCACTTGAACCAATTCCACAAAATCCTCCTGCCGTCCTCTAATGCTCCCGAGTGTTTTCTGAACTTCTCAGTGAGCAAGGCTCTTTCTGAGATGGATCTGGGCTTGAAAACTGGCCTGGGAAAACTGGTCCAGTTTTCCCAGGACAGTTTTCAAGCCCAGTTTTCATATTTTGGCACCAAAGACCTCTGCGGGGCACAGGAGGAGGCTGTTTTTCACATTAAAATCCAGAAACCCATTTGGCAAAACAAACCACCCGGCAAGGTTACCGAGTTCTCTCTTTCCTGCAGTGTGAGAAAGGCTCCTTTACTTTTCCAAGGCTCGTTTTCCGAGCCCACTTTTCATCTTTTAGTCTCAAAGAAGTGAAGAGGGCACAGGGGAAGTCTATTTTTCATATTAAAGACCTGAAAGACATTTGGCAAAAAAAACACACACCCGCCAAGGCTCCAGACTTTTCTCTTAACTCAGGTGTCAGAAAGCCCCCTTGACTTTTCCATGCTGGTTTTTTTGGGCCCCGTGTTTTATTTTACCCTCAAAGAACTCAATCGTGGTACTGGAGAAGGCTATTTCCCTTCTCAGCCACCATTAATCCACTAGGGAAAAAAAGTAAAACAAAACAAAACCAAAAACCCGGCGTGGCTCCTGAGCTTTTTCTTAACTGGTGAGTGAGCAGGACTCCTTTACATTTTCCAGTCTAGTTTGCAAGCGCAGTTTTCATATTTTAGTCTCTCAAAACTTAACGGGGAGTGGGGGGGACTTAGGCCAAGATGGAGGCATAGGTGGATTTGCCATGCCTTCTCACACAACCAAGTGTAGAGACAACCAAATATTAGCAAGAGAAAACACAGCCAGAACACAGAATATTGATCTTTTTGGAATTCTGTGAACAACAAATTCTTCAGCCTGACCCGTAAGGGGTGAACCCAGCAGGTGGCAGAGCGGGGCAGCACAGGAAAACTCGGTCAGACGAACTCAGGTGCGCAGAATCCAGGCGCAGGGTGGGTGGGACCTAGTGAGTGAGGGAGGGAGGGAGGGAGGGAGGGAGCGAGGGAGTGAGTGAGCGAGCGAGCGTCCAAGCGAGCCAGCGCGGGGAGACAGCCAGAGAGCAGGGCTGCGGGTCCCGACCGTGGTCCCGCCTTTGTGCACGGATAGACGAGCGAGGGAGTGGGCCATCGGACCGGGACCCAGTGGGTTCCCGCAGCAAGCGGCAGCAAGGGCGCCGCCATCTCCCTGCTCTGACCCCACCTCCACACACAGCGAGCGTCATTACCCAGCGACTCTGAGTGGCCCGGCCCTGGTGAACCACCTGAGGCTCTGCTCCTCGCCCAGTGGCACGAAACAGCAGAGTCAGAAAGACCCCTTTACTTTTCCATGCTGGTTTTTTCGGCCCCGTGTTTTATTTTACCCTCAAAGAACTTAATCGTGGCACTGGAGAAGGCCATTTCCCTTCTGACCCACCAGAAATCCACCAGGCAAAAAAAACGCCCAGCGCGGCTCCTCAGCTTCTTCTTAACTGGTGAATGAGCAGGGCTCCTTTACATTTTCCAGTCTTTTTGCAAGCCCAGTTTTCATATTTTAGTCTCTCAAAACTGAACGGGCCACTGGAGAAGGCTATTTTTTCATATTAAGCACTTGAACCAATTCCACAAAATCCTCCTGCCGTCCTCTAATGCTCCCGAGTGTTTTCTGAACTTCTCAGTGAGCAAGGCTCTTTCTGAGATGGATCTGGGCTTGAAAACTGGCCTGGGAAAACTGGTCCAGTTTTCCCAGGACAGTTTTCAAGCCCAGTTTTCATATTTTGGCACCAAAGACCTCTGCGGGGCACAGGAGGAGGCTGTTTTTCACATTAAAATCCAGAAACCCATTTGGCAAAACAAACCACCCGGCAAGGTTACCGAGTTCTCTCTTTCCTGCAGTGTGAGAAAGGCTCCTTTACTTTTCCAAGGCTCGTTTTCCGAGCCCACTTTTCATCTTTTAGTCTCAAAGAAGTGAAGAGGGCACAGGGGAAGTCTATTTTTCATATTAAAGACCTGAAAGACATTTGGCAAAAAAACACACACCCGCCAAGGCTCCAGACTTTTGTCTTAACTCAGGTGTCAGAAAGCCCCCTTGACTTTTCCATGCTGGTTTTTTTGGGCCCCGTGTTTTATTTTACCCTCAAAGAACTCAATCGTGGTACTGGAGAAGGCTATTTCCCTTCTCACCCACCAGTAATCCACTAGGGAAAAAAAGTAAAACAAAACAAAACAAAAAACCCGGCGTGGCTCCTGAGCTTTTTCTGAACTGGTGAGTGAGCAGGACTCCTTTACATTTTCCAGTCTAGTTTGCAAGCGCAGTTTTCATATTTTAGTCTCTCAAAACTTAACGGGGAGTGGGGGGGACTTAGGCCAAGATGGAGGCATAGGTGGATTTGCCATGCCTTCTCACACAACCAAGTGTAGAGACAACCAAATATTAGCAAGAGAAAACACAGCCAGAACACAGAATATTGATCTTTTTGGAATTCTGTGAACAACAAATTCTTCAGCCTGACCCGTAAGGGGTGAACCCAGCAGGTGGCAGAGCGGGGCAGCACAGGAAAACTCGGTCAGACGAACTCAGGTGCGCAGAATCCAGGCGCAGGGTGGGTGGGACCTAGTGAGTGAGGGAGGGAGGGAGGGAGGGAGGGAGCGAGGGAGTGAGTGAGCGAGCGAGCGTCCAAGCGAGCCAGCGCGGGGAGACAGCCAGAGAGCAGGGCTGCGGGTCCCGACCGTGGTCCCGCCTTTGTGCACGGATAGACGAGCGAGGGAGTGGGCCATCGGACCGGGACCCAGTGGGTTCCCGCAGCAAGCGGCAGCAAGGGCGCCGCCATCTCCCTGCTCTGACCCCACCTCCACACACAGCGAGCGTCATTACCCAGCGACTCTGAGTGGCCCGGCCCTGGTGAACCACCTGAGGCTCTGCTCCTCGCCCAGTGGCACGAAACAGCAGAGTCAGAAAGACCCCTTTACTTTTCCATGCTGGTTTTTTCGGCCCCGTGTTTTATTTTACCCTCAAAGAACTTAATCGTGGCACTGGAGAAGGCCATTTCCCTTCTGACCCACCAGAAATCCACCAGGCAAAAAAAACGCCCAGCGCGGCTCCTCAGCTTCTTCTTAACTGGTGAATGAGCAGGGCTCCTTTACATTTTCCAGTCTTTTTGCAAGCCCAGTTTTCATATTTTAGTCTCTCAAAACTGAACGGGCCACTGGAGAAGGCTATTTTTTCATATTAAGCACTTGAACCAATTCCACAAAATCCTCCTGCCGTCCTCTAATGCTCCCGAGTGTTTTCTGAACTTCTCAGTGAGCAAGGCTCTTTCTGAGATGGATCTGGGCTTGAAAACTGGCCTGGGAAAACTGGTCCAGTTTTCCCAGGACAGTTTTCAAGCCCAGTTTTCATATTTTGGCACCAAAGACCTCTGCGGGGCACAGGAGGAGGCTGTTTTTCACATTAAAATCCAGAAACCCATTTGGCAAAACAAACCACCCGGCAAGGTTACCGAGTTCTCTCTTTCCTGCAGTGTGAGAAAGGCTCCTTTACTTTTCCAAGGCTCGTTTTCCGAGCCCACTTTTCATCTTTTAGTCTCAAAGAAGTGAAGAGGGCACAGGGGAAGTCTATTTTTCATATTAAAGACCTGAAAGACATTTGGCAAAAAAACACACACCCGCCAAGGCTCCAGACTTTTGTCTTAACTCAGGTGTCAGAAAGCCCCCTTGACTTTTCCATGCTGGTTTTTTTGGGCCCCGTGTTTTATTTTACCCTCAAAGAACTCAATCGTGGTACTGGAGAAGGCTATTTCCTTTCTCACCCACCAGAAATCCACCAGGGAAAAAAAGTAAAACAAAACAAAACCAAAAACCCGGCGTGGCTCCTGAGCTTTTTCTGAACTGGTGAGTGAGCAGGACTCCTTTACATTTTCCAGTCTAGTTTGCAAGCGCAGTTTTCATATTTTAGTCTCTCAAAACTTAACGGGGAGTGGGGGGGACTTAGGCCAAGATGGAGGCATAGGTGGATTTGCCATGCCTTCTCACACAACCAAGTGTAGAGACAACCAAATATTAGCAAGAGAAAACACAGCCAGAACACAGAATATTGATCTTTTTGGAATTCTGTGAACAACAAATTCTTCAGCCTGACCCGTAAGGGGTGAACCCAGCAGGTGGCAGAGCGGGGCAGCACAGGAAAACTCGGTCAGACGAACTCAGGTGCGCAGAATCCAGGCGCAGGGTGGGTGGGACCTAGTGAGTGAGTGAGGGAGGGAGGGAGGGAGGGAGCGAGGGAGTGAGTGAGCGAGCGAGCGTCCAAGCGAGCCAGCGCGGGGAGACAGCCAGAGAGCAGGGCTGCGGGTCCCGACCGTGGTCCCGCCTTTGTGCACGGATAGACGAGCGAGGGAGTGGGCCATCGGACCGGGACCCAGTGGGTTCCCGCAGCAAGCGGCAGCAAGGGCGCCGCCATCTCCCTGCTCTGACCCCACCTCCACACACAGCGAGCGTCATTACCCAGCGACTCTGAGTGGCCCGGCCCTGGTGAACCACCTGAGGCTCTGCTCCTCGCCCAGTGGCACGAAACAGCAGAGTCAGAAAGACCCCTTTACTTTTCCATGCTGGTTTTTTCGGCCCCGTGTTTTATTTTACCCTCAAAGAACTTAATCGTGGCACTGGAGAAGGCCATTTCCCTTCTGACCCACCAGAAATCCACCAGGCAAAAAAAACGCCCAGCGCGGCTCCTCAGCTTCTTCTTAACTGGTGAATGAGCAGGGCTCCTTTACATTTTCCAGTCTTTTTGCAAGCCCAGTTTTCATATTTTAGTCTCTCAAAACTGAACGGGCCACTGGAGAAGGCTATTTTTTCATATTAAGCACTTGAACCAATTCCACAAAATCCTCCTGCCGTCCTCTAATGCTCCCGAGTGTTTTCTGAACTTCTCAGTGAGCAAGGCTCTTTCTGAGATGGATCTGGGCTTGAAAACTGGCCTGGGAAAACTGGTCCAGTTTTCCCAGGACAGTTTTCAAGCCCAGTTTTCATATTTTGGCACCAAAGACCTCTGCGGGGCACAGGAGGAGGCTGTTTTTCACATTAAAATCCAGAAACCCATTTGGCAAAACAAACCACCCGGCAAGGTTACCGAGTTCTCTCTTTCCTGCAGTGTGAGAAAGGCTCCTTTACTTTTCCAAGGCTCGTTTTCCGAGCCCACTTCTCATCTTTTAGTCTCAAAGAAGTGAAGAGGGCACAGGGGAAGTCTATTTTTCATATTAAAGACCTGAAAGACATTTGGCAAAAAAACACACACCCGCCAAGGCTCCAGACTTTTGTCTTAACTCAGGTGTCAGAAAGCCCCCTTGACTTTTCCATGCTGGTTTTTTTGGGCCCCGTGTTTTATTTTACCCTCAAAGAACTCAATCGTGGTACTGGAGAAGGCTATTTCCTTTCTCAGCCAACATTAATCCACTAGGGAAAAAAAGTAAAACAAAACAAAACAAAAAACCCGGCGTGGCTCCTGAGCTTTTTCTGAACTGGTGAGTGAGCAGGACTCCTTTACATTTTCCAGTCTAGTTTGCAAGCGCAGTTTTCATATTTTAGTCTCTCAAAACTTAACGGGGAGTGGGGGGGACTTAGGCCAAGATGGAGGCATAGGTGGATTTGCCATGCCTTCTCACACAACCAAGTGTAGAGACAACCAAATATTAGCAAGAGAAAACACAGCCAGAACACAGAATATTGATCTTTTTGGAATTCTGTGAACAACAAATTCTTCAGCCTGACCCGTAAGGGGTGAACCCAGCAGGTGGCAGAGCGGGGCAGCACAGGAAAACTCGGTCAGACGAACTCAGGTGCGCAGAATCCAGGCGCAGGGTGGGTGGGACCTAGTGAGTGAGTGAGGGAGGGAGGGAGGGAGGGAGCGAGGGAGTGAGTGAGCGAGCGAGCGTCCAAGCGAGCCAGCGCGGGGAGACAGCCAGAGAGCAGGGCTGCGGGTCCCGACCGTGGTCCCGCCTTTGTGCACGGATAGACGAGCGAGGGAGTGGGCCATCGGACCGGGACCCAGTGGGTTCCCGCAGCAAGCGGCAGCAAGGGCGCCGCCATCTCCCTGCTCTGACCCCACCTCCACACACAGCGAGCGTCATTACCCAGCGACTCTGAGTGGCCCGGCCCTGGTGAACCACCTGAGGCTCTGCTCCTCGCCCAGTGGCACGAAACAGCAGAGTCAGAAAGACCCCTTTACTTTTCCATGCTGGTTTTTTCGGCCCCGTGTTTTATTTTACCCTCAAAGAACTTAATCGTGGCACTGGAGAAGGCCATTTCCCTTCTGACCCACCAGAAATCCACCAGGCAAAAAAAACGCCCAGCGCGGCTCCTCAGCTTCTTCTTAACTGGTGAATGAGCAGGGCTCCTTTACATTTTCCAGTCTTTTTGCAAGCCCAGTTTTCATATTTTAGTCTCTCAAAACTGAACGGGCCACTGGAGAAGGCTATTTTTTCATATTAAGCACTTGAACCAATTCCACAAAATCCTCCTGCCGTCCTCTAATGCTCCCGAGTGTTTTCTGAACTTCTCAGTGAGCAAGGCTCTTTCTGAGATGGATCTGGGCTTGAAAACTGGCCTGGGAAAACTGGTCCAGTTTTCCCAGGACAGTTTTCAAGCCCAGTTTTCATATTTTGGCACCAAAGACCTCTGCGGGGCACAGGAGGAGGCTGTTTTTCACATTAAAATCCAGAAACCCATTTGGCAAAACAAACCACCCGGCAAGGTTACCGAGTTCTCTCTTTCCTGCAGTGTGAGAAAGGCTCCTTTACTTTTCCAAGGCTCGTTTTCCGAGCCCACTTCTCATCTTTTAGTCTCAAAGAAGTGAAGAGGGCACAGGGGAAGTCTATTTTTCATATTAAAGACCTGAAAGACATTTGGCAAAAAAACACACACCCGCCAAGGCTCCAGACTTTTGTCTTAACTCAGGTGTCAGAAAGCCCCCTTGACTTTTCCATGCTGGTTTTTTTGGGCCCCGTGTTTTATTTTACCCTCAAAGAACTCAATCGTGGTACTGGAGAAGGCTATTTCCCTTCTCAGCCAACATTAATCCACTAGGGAAAAAAAAGTAAAACAAAACAAAACCAAAAACCCGGCGTGGCTCCTGAGCTTTTTCTGAACTGGTGAGTGAGCAGGACTCCTTTACATTTTCCAGTCTAGTTTGCAAGCGCAGTTTTCATATTTTAGTCTCTCAAAACTTAACGGGGAGTGGGGGGGACTTAGGCCAAGATGGAGGCATAGGTGGATTTGCCATGCCTTCTCACACAACCAAGTGTAGAGACAACCAAATATTAGCAAGAGAAAACACAGCCAGAACACAGAATATTGATCTTTTTGGAATTCTGTGAACAACAAATTCTTCAGCCTGACCCGTAAGGGGTGAACCCAGCAGGTGGCAGAGCGGGGCAGCACAGGAAAACTCGGTCAGACGAACTCAGGTGCGCAGAATCCAGGCGCAGGGTGGGTGGGACCTAGTGAGTGAGGGAGGGAGGGAGGGAGGGAGGGAGCGAGGGAGTGAGTGAGCGAGCGAGCGTCCAAGCGAGCCAGCGCGGGAGACAGCCAGAGAGCAGGGCTGCGGGTCCCGACCGTGGTCCCGCCTTTGTGCACCGATAGACGAGCGAGGGAGTGGGCCATCGGACCGGGACCCAGTGGGTTCCCGCAGCAAGCGGCAGCAAGGGCGCCGCCATCTCCCTGCTCTGACCCCACCTCCACACACAGCGAGCGTCATTACCCAGCGACTCTGAGTGGCCCGGCCCTGGTGAACCACCTGAGGCTCTGCTCCTCGCCCAGTGGCACGAAACAGCAGAGTCAGAAAGACCCCTTTACTTTTCCATGCTGGTTTTTTCGGCCCCGTGTTTTATTTTACCCTCAAAGAACTTAATCGTGGCACTGGAGAAGGCCATTTCCCTTCTGACCCACCAGAAATCCACCAGGCAAAAAAAACGCCCAGCGCGGCTCCTCAGCTTCTTCTTAACTGGTGAATGAGCAGGGCTCCTTTACATTTTCCAGTCTTTTTGCAAGCCCAGTTTTCATATTTTAGTCTCTCAAAACTGAACGGGCCACTGGAGAAGGCTATTTTTTCATATTAAGCACTTGAACCAATTCCACAAAATCCTCCTGCCGTCCTCTAATGCTCCCGAGTGTTTTCTGAACTTCTCAGTGAGCAAGGCTCTTTCTGAGATGGATCTGGGCTTGAAAACTGGCCTGGGAAAACTGGTCCAGTTTTCCCAGGACAGTTTTCAAGCCCAGTTTTCATATTTTGGCACCAAAGACCTCTGCGGGGCACAGGAGGAGGCTGTTTTTCACATTAAAATCCAGAAACCCATTTGGCAAAACAAACCACCCGGCAAGGTTACCGAGTTCTCTCTTTCCTGCAGTGTGAGAAAGGCTCCTTTACTTTTCCAAGGCTCGTTTTCCGAGCCCACTTTTCATCTTTTAGTCTCAAAGAAGTGAAGAGGGCACAGGGGAAGTCTATTTTTCATATTAAAGACCTGAAAGACATTTGGCAAAAAAACACACACCCGCCAAGGCTCCAGACTTTTGTCTTAACTCAGGTGTCAGAAAGCCCCCTTGACTTTTCCATGCTGGTTTTTTTGGGCCCCGTGTTTTATTTTACCCTCAAAGAACTCAATCGTGGTACTGGAGAAGGCTATTTCCTTTCTCAGCCAACATTAATCCACTAGGGAAAAAAAGTAAAACAAAACAAAACAAAAAACCCGGCGTGGCTCCTGAGCTTTTTCTGAACTGGTGAGTGAGCAGGACTCCTTTACATTTTCCAGTCTAGTTTGCAAGCGCAGTTTTCATATTTTAGTCTCTCAAAACTTAACGGGGAGTGGGGGGGACTTAGGCCAAGATGGAGGCATAGGTGGATTTGCCATGCCTTCTCACACAACCAAGTGTAGAGACAACCAAATATTAGCAAGAGAAAACACAGCCAGAACACAGAATATTGATCTTTTTGGAATTCTGTGAACAACAAATTCTTCAGCCTGACCCGTAAGGGGTGAACCCAGCAGGTGGCAGAGCGGGGCAGCACAGGAAAACTCGGTCAGACGAACTCAGGTGCGCAGAATCCAGGCGCAGGGTGGGTGGGACCTAGTGAGTGAGTGAGGGAGGGAGGGAGGGAGGGAGCGAGGGAGTGAGTGAGCGAGCGAGCGTCCAAGCGAGCCAGCGCGGGGAGACAGCCAGAGAGCAGGGCTGCGGGTCCCGACCGTGGTCCCGCCTTTGTGCACCGATAGACGAGCGAGGGAGTGGGCCATCGGACCGGGACCCAGTGGGTTCCCGCAGCAAGCGGCAGCAAGGGCGCCGCCATCTCCCTGCTCTGACCCCACCTCCACACACAGCGAGCGTCATTACCCAGCGACTCTGAGTGGCCCGGCCCTGGTGAACCACCTGAGGCTCTGCTCCTCGCCCAGTGGCACGAAACAGCAGAGTCAGAAAGACCCCTTTACTTTTCCATGCTGGTTTTTTCGGCCCCGTGTTTTATTTTACCCTCAAAGAACTTAATCGTGGCACTGGAGAAGGCCATTTCCCTTCTGACCCACCAGAAATCCACCAGGCAAAAAAAACGCCCAGCGCGGCTCCTCAGCTTCTTCTTAACTGGTGAATGAGCAGGGCTCCTTTACATTTTCCAGTCTTTTTGCAAGCCCAGTTTTCATATTTTAGTCTCTCAAAACTGAACGGGCCACTGGAGAAGGCTATTTTTTCATATTAAGCACTTGAACCAATTCCACAAAATCCTCCTGCCGTCCTCTAATGCTCCCGAGTGTTTTCTGAACTTCTCAGTGAGCAAGGCTCTTTCTGAGATGGATCTGGGCTTGAAAACTGGCCTGGGAAAACTGGTCCAGTTTTCCCAGGACAGTTTTCAAGCCCAGTTTTCATATTTTGGCACCAAAGACCTCTGCGGGGCACAGGAGGAGGCTGTTTTTCACATTAAAATCCAGAAACCCATTTGGCAAAACAAACCACCCGGCAAGGTTACCGAGTTCTCTCTTTCCTGCAGTGTGAGAAAGGCTCCTTTACTTTTCCAAGGCTCGTTTTCCGAGCCCACTTCTCATCTTTTAGTCTCAAAGAAGTGAAGAGGGCACAGGGGAAGTCTATTTTTCATATTAAAGACCTGAAAGACATTTGGCAAAAAAACACACACCCGCCAAGGCTCCAGACTTTTGTCTTAACTCAGGTGTCAGAAAGCCCCCTTGACTTTTCCATGCTGGTTTTTTTGGGCCCCGTGTTTTATTTTACCCTCAAAGAACTCAATCGTGGTACTGGAGAAGGCTATTTCCTTTCTCAGCCAACATTAATCCACTAGGGAAAAAAAGTAAAACAAAACAAAACCAAAACCCGGCGTGGCTCCTGAGCTTTTTCTTAACTGGTGAGTGAGCAGGACTCCTTTACATTTTCCAGTCTAGTTTGCAAGCGCAGTTTTCATATTTTAGTCTCTCAAAACTTAACGGGGAGTGGGGGGGACTTAGGCCAAGATGGAGGCATAGGTGGATTTGCCATGCCTTCTCACACAACCAAGTGTAGAGACAACCAAATATTAGCAAGAGAAAACACAGCCAGAACACAGAATATTGATCTTTTTGGAATTCTGTGAACAACAAATTCTTCAGCCTGACCCGTAAGGGGTGAACCCAGCAGGTGGCAGAGCGGGGCAGCACAGGAAAACTCGGTCAGACGAACTCAGGTGCGCAGAATCCAGGCGCAGGGTGGGTGGGACCTAGTGAGTGAGGGAGGGAGGGAGGGAGGGAGGGAGCGAGGGAGTGAGTGAGCGAGCGAGCGTCCAAGCGAGCCAGCGCGGGGAGACAGCCAGAGAGCAGGGCTGCGGGTCCCGACCGTGGTCCCGCCTTTGTGCACCGATAGACGAGCGAGGGAGTGGGCCATCGGACCGGGACCCAGTGGGTTCCCGCAGCAAGCGGCAGCAAGGGCGCCGCCATCTCCCTGCTCTGACCCCACCTCCACACACGGCGAGCGTCATTACCCAGCGACTCTGAGTGGCCCGGCCCTGGTGAACCACCTGAGGCTCTGCTCCTCGCCCAGTGGCACGAAACAGCAGAGTCAGAAAGACCCCTTTACTTTTCCATGCTGGTTTTTTCGGCCCCGTGTTTTATTTTACCCTCAAAGAACTTAATCGTGGCACTGGAGAAGGCCATTTCCCTTCTGACCCACCAGAAATCCACCAGGCAAAAAAAACGCCCAGCGCGGCTCCTCAGCTTCTTCTTAACTGGTGAATGAGCAGGGCTCCTTTACATTTTCCAGTCTTTTTGCAAGCCCAGTTTTCATATTTTAGTCTCTCAAAACTGAACGGGCCACTGGAGAAGGCTATTTTTTCATATTAAGCACTTGAACCAATTCCACAAAATCCTCCTGCCGTCCTCTAATGCTCCCGAGTGTTTTCTGAACTTCTCAGTGAGCAAGGCTCTTTCTGAGATGGATCTGGGCTTGAAAACTGGCCTGGGAAAACTGGTCCAGTTTTCCCAGGACAGTTTTCAAGCCCAGTTTTCATATTTTGGCACCAAAGACCTCTGCGGGGCACAGGAGGAGGCTGTTTTTCACATTAAAATCCAGAAACCCATTTGGCAAAACAAACCACCCGGCAAGGTTACCGAGTTCTCTCTTTCCTGCAGTGTGAGAAAGGCTCCTTTACTTTTCCAAGGCTCGTTTTCCGAGCCCACTTTTCATCTTTTAGTCTCAAAGAAGTGAAGAGGGCACAGGGGGAAGTCTATTTTTCATATTAAAGACCTGAAAGACATTTGGCAAAAAAACACACACCCGCCAAGGCTCCAGACTTTTGTCTTAACTCAGGTGTCAGAAAGCCCCCCTTGCCTTTTCCATGCTGGTTTTTTTGGGCCCCGTGTTTTATTTTACCCTCAAAGAACTCAATCGTGGTACTGGAGAAGGCTATTTCCCTTCTCAGCCAACATTAATCCACTAGGGAAAAAAAAGTAAAACAAAACAAAACCAAAACCCGGCGTGGCTCCTGAGCTTTTTCTTAACTGGTGAGTGAGCAGGACTCCTTTACATTTTCCAGTCTAGTTTGCAAGCGCAGTTTTCATATTTTAGTCTCTCAAAACTTAACGGGGAGTGGGGGGGACTTAGGCCAAGATGGAGGCATAGGTGGATTTGCCATGCCTTCTCACACAACCAAGTGTAGAGACAACCAAATATTAGCAAGAGAAAACACAGCCAGAACACAGAATATTGATCTTTTTGGAATTCTGTGAACAACAAATTCTTCAGCCTGACCCGTAAGGGGTGAACCCAGCAGGTGGCAGAGCGGGGCAGCACAGGAAAACTCGGTCAGACGAACTCAGGTGCGCAGAATCCAGGCGCAGGGTGGGTGGGACCTAGTGAGTGAGGGAGGGAGGGAGGGAGGGAGGGAGCGAGGGAGTGAGTGAGCGAGCGAGCGTCCAAGCGAGCCAGCGCGGGGAGACAGCCAGAGAGCAGGGCTGCGGGTCCCGACCGTGGTCCCGCCTTTGTGCACCGATAGACGAGCGAGGGAGTGGGCCATCGGACCGGGACCCAGTGGGTTCCCGCAGCAAGCGGCAGCAAGGGCGCCGCCATCTCCCTGCTCTGACCCCACCTCCACACACAGCGAGCGTCATTACCCAGCGACTCTGAGTGGCCCGGCCCTGGTGAACCACCTGAGGCTCTGCTCCTCGCCCAGTGGCACGAAACAGCAGAGTCAGAAAGACCCCTTTACTTTTCCATGCTGGTTTTTTCGGCCCCGTGTTTTATTTTACCCTCAAAGAACTTAATCGTGGCACTGGAGAAGGCCATTTCCCTTCTGACCCACCAGAAATCCACCAGGCAAAAAAAACGCCCAGCGCGGCTCCTCAGCTTCTTCTTAACTGGTGAATGAGCAGGGCTCCTTTACATTTTCCAGTCTTTTTGCAAGCCCAGTTTTCATATTTTAGTCTCTCAAAACTGAACGGGCCACTGGAGAAGGCTATTTTTTCATATTAAGCACTTGAACCAATTCCACAAAATCCTCCTGCCGTCCTCTAATGCTCCCGAGTGTTTTCTGAACTTCTCAGTGAGCAAGGCTCTTTCTGAGATGGATCTGGGCTTGAAAACTGGCCTGGGAAAACTGGTCCAGTTTTCCCAGGACAGTTTTCAAGCCCAGTTTTCATATTTTGGCACCAAAGACCTCTGCGGGGCACAGGAGGAGGCTGTTTTTCACATTAAAATCCAGAAACCCATTTGGCAAAACAAACCACCCGGCAAGGTTACCGAGTTCTCTCTTTCCTGCAGTGTGAGAAAGGCTCCTTTACTTTTCCAAGGCTCGTTTTCCGAGCCCACTTCTCATCTTTTAGTCTCAAAGAAGTGAAGAGGGCACAGGGGAAGTCTATTTTTCATATTAAAGACCTGAAAGACATTTGGCAAAAAAACACACACCCGCCAAGGCTCCAGACTTTTGTCTTAACTCAGGTGTCAGAAAGCCCCCTTGACTTTTCCATGCTGGTTTTTTTGGGCCCCGTGTTTTATTTTACCCTCAAAGAACTCAATCGTGGTACTGGAGAAGGCTATTTCCTTTCTCAGCCAACATTAATCCACTAGGGAAAAAAAGTAAAACAAAACAAAACCAAAACCCGGCGTGGCTCCTGAGCTTTTTCTTAACTGGTGAGTGAGCAGGACTCCTTTACATTTTCCAGTCTAGTTTGCAAGCGCAGTTTTCATATTTTAGTCTCTCAAAACTTAACGGGGAGTGGGGGGGACTTAGGCCAAGATGGAGGCATAGGTGGATTTGCCATGCCTTCTCACACAACCAAGTGTAGAGACAACCAAATATTAGCAAGAGAAAACACAGCCAGAACACAGAATATTGATCTTTTTGGAATTCTGTGAACAACAAATTCTTCAGCCTGACCCGTAAGGGGTGAACCCAGCAGGTGGCAGAGCGGGGCAGCACAGGAAAACTCGGTCAGACGAACTCAGGTGCGCAGAATCCAGGCGCAGGGTGGGTGGGACCTAGTGAGTGAGTGAGGGAGGGAGGGAGGGAGGGAGCGAGGGAGTGAGTGAGCGAGCGAGCGTCCAAGCGAGCCAGCGCGGGGAGACAGCCAGAGAGCAGGGCTGCGGGTCCCGACCGTGGTCCCGCCTTTGTGCACGGATAGACGAGCGAGGGAGTGGGCCATCGGACCGGGACCCAGTGGGTTCCCGCAGCAAGCGGCAGCAAGGGCGCCGCCATCTCCCTGCTCTGACCCCACCTCCACACACAGCGAGCGTCATTACCCAGCGACTCTGAGTGGCCCGGCCCTGGTGAACCACCTGAGGCTCTGCTCCTCGCCCAGTGGCACGAAACAGCAGAGTCAGAAAGACCCCTTTACTTTTCCATGCTGGTTTTTTCGGCCCCGTGTTTTATTTTACCCTCAAAGAACTTAATCGTGGCACTGGAGAAGGCCATTTCCCTTCTGACCCACCAGAAATCCACCAGGCAAAAAAAAACGCCCAGCGCGGCTCCTCAGCTTCTTCTTAACTGGTGAATGAGCAGGGCTCCTTTACATTTTCCAGTCTTTTTGCAAGCCCAGTTTTCATATTTTAGTCTCTCAAAACTGAACGGGCCACTGGAGAAGGCTATTTTTTCATATTAAGCACTTGAACCAATTCCACAAAATCCTCCTGCCGTCCTCTAATGCTCCCGAGTGTTTTCTGAACTTCTCAGTGAGCAAGGCTCTTTCTGAGATGGATCTGGGCTTGAAAACTGGCCTGGGAAAACTGGTCCAGTTTTCCCAGGACAGTTTTCAAGCCCAGTTTTCATATTTTGGCACCAAAGACCTCTGCGGGGCACAGGAGGAGGCTGTTTTTCACATTAAAATCCAGAAACCCATTTGGCAAAACAAACCACCCGGCAAGGTTACCGAGTTCTCTCTTTCCTGCAGTGTGAGAAAGGCTCCTTTACTTTTCCAAGGCTCGTTTTCCGAGCCCACTTCTCATCTTTTAGTCTCAAAGAAGTGAAGAGGGCACAGGGGAAGTCTATTTTTCATATTAAAGACCTGAAAGACATTTGGCAAAAAAACACACACCCGCCAAGGCTCCAGACTTTTGTCTTAACTCAGGTGTCAGAAAGCCCCCTTGACTTTTCCATGCTGGTTTTTTTGGGCCCCGTGTTTTATTTTACCCTCAAAGAACTCAATCGTGGTACTGGAGAAGGCTATTTCCTTTCTCAGCCAACATTAATCCACTAGGGAAAAAAAAGTAAAACAAAACAAAACCAAAACCCGGCGTGGCTCCTGAGCTTTTTCTGAACTGGTGAGTGAGCAGGACTCCTTTACATTTTCCAGTCTAGTTTGCAAGCGCAGTTTTCATATTTTAGTCTCTCAAAACTTAACGGGGAGTGGGGGGGACTTAGGCCAAGATGGAGGCATAGGTGGATTTGCCATGCCTTCTCACACAACCAAGTGTAGAGACAACCAAATATTAGCAAGAGAAAACACAGCCAGAACACAGAATATTGATCTTTTTGGAATTCTGTGAACAACAAATTCTTCAGCCTGACCCGTAAGGGGTGAACCCAGCAGGTGGCAGAGCGGGGCAGCACAGGAAAACTCGGTCAGACGAACTCAGGTGCGCAGAATCCAGGCGCAGGGTGGGTGGGACCTAGTGAGTGAGGGAGGGAGGGAGGGAGGGAGGGAGCGAGGGAGTGAGTGAGCGAGCGAGCGTCCAAGCGAGCCAGCGCGGGGAGACAGCCAGAGAGCAGGGCTGCGGGTCCCGACCGTGGTCCCGCCTTTGTGCACCGATAGACGAGCGAGGGAGTGGGCCATCGGACCGGGACCCAGTGGGTTCCCGCAGCAAGCGGCAGCAAGGGCGCCGCCATCTCCCTGCTCTGACCCCACCTCCACACACAGCGAGCGTCATTACCCAGCGACTCTGAGTGGCCCGGCCCTGGTGAACCACCTGAGGCTCTGCTCCTCGCCCAGTGGCACGAAACAGCAGAGTCAGAAAGACCCCTTTACTTTTCCATGCTGGTTTTTTTGGGCCCCGTGTTTTATTTTACCCTCAAAGAACTTAATCGTGGCACTGGAGAAGGCCATTTCCCTTCTGACCCACCAGAAATCCACCAGGCAAAAAAAAAACGCCCAGCGCGGCTCCTCAGCTTCTTCTTAACTGGTGAATGAGCAGGGCTCCTTTACATTTTCCAGTCTTTTTGCAAGCCCAGTTTTCATATTTTAGTCTCTCAAAACTGAACGGGCCACTGGAGAAGGCTATTTTTTCATATTAAGCACTTGAACCAATTCCACAAAATCCTCCTGCCGTCCTCTAATGCTCCCGAGTGTTTTCTGAACTTCTCAGTGAGCAAGGCTCTTTCTGAGATGGATCTGGGCTTGAAAACTGGCCTGGGAAAACTGGTCCAGTTTTCCCAGGACAGTTTTCAAGCCCAGTTTTCATATTTTGGCACCAAAGACCTCTGCGGGGCACAGGAGGAGGCTGTTTTTCACATTAAAATCCAGAAACCCATTTGGCAAAACAAACCACCCGGCAAGGTTACCGAGTTCTCTCTTTCCTGCAGTGTGAGAAAGGCTCCTTTACTTTTCCAAGGCTCGTTTTCCGAGCCCACTTTTCATCTTTTAGTCTCAAAGAAGTGAAGAGGGCACAGGGGAAGTCTATTTTTCATATTAAAGACCTGAAAGACATTTGGCAAAAAAAAAACACACCCGCCAAGGCTCCAGACTTTTGTCTTAACTCAGGTGTCAGAAAGCCCCCTTGACTTTTCCATGCTGGTTTTTTTGGGCCCCGTGTTTTATTTTACCCTCAAAGAACTCAATCGTGGTACTGGAGAAGGCTATTTCCTTTCTCAGCCAACATTAATCCACTAGGGAAAAAAAGTAAAACAAAACAAAACCAAAACCCGGCGTGGCTCCTGAGCTTTTTCTGAACTGGTGAGTGAGCAGGACTCCTTTACATTTTCCAGTCTAGTTTGCAAGCGCAGTTTTCATATTTTAGTCTCTCAAAACTTAACGGGGAGTGGGGGGGACTTAGGCCAAGATGGAGGCATAGGTGGATTTGCCATGCCTTCTCACACAACCAAGTGTAGAGACAACCAAATATTAGCAAGAGAAAACACAGCCAGAACACAGAATATTGATCTTTTTGGAATTCTGTGAACAACAAATTCTTCAGCCTGACCCGTAAGGGGTGAACCCAGCAGGTGGCAGAGCGGGGCAGCACAGGAAAACTCGGTCAGACGAACTCAGGTGCGCAGAATCCAGGCGCAGGGTGGGTGGGACCTAGTGAGTGAGGGAGGGAGGGAGGGAGGGAGGGAGCGAGGGAGTGAGTGAGCGAGCGAGCGTCCAAGCGAGCCAGCGCGGGGAGACAGCCAGAGAGCAGGGCTGCGGGTCCCGACCGTGGTCCCGCCTTTGTGCACGGATAGACGAGCGAGGGAGTGGGCCATCGGACCGGGACCCAGTGGGTTCCCGCAGCAAGCGGCAGCAAGGGCGCCGCCATCTCCCTGCTCTGACCCCACCTCCACACACAGCGAGCGTCATTACCCAGCGACTCTGAGTGGCCCGGCCCTGGTGAACCACCTGAGGCTCTGCTCCTCGCCCAGTGGCACGAAACAGCAGAGTCAGAAAGACCCCTTTACTTTTCCATGCTGGTTTTTTCGGCCCCGTGTTTTATTTTACCCTCAAAGAACTTAATCGTGGCACTGGAGAAGGCCATTTCCCTTCTGACCCACCAGAAATCCACCAGGCAAAAAAAACGCCCAGCGCGGCTCCTCAGCTTCTTCTTAACTGGTGAATGAGCAGGGCTCCTTTACATTTTCCAGTCTTTTTGCAAGCCCAGTTTTCATATTTTAGTCTCTCAAAACTGAACGGGCCACTGGAGAAGGCTATTTTTTCATATTAAGCACTTGAACCAATTCCACAAAATCCTCCTGCCGTCCTCTAATGCTCCCGAGTGTTTTCTGAACTTCTCAGTGAGCAAGGCTCTTTCTGAGATGGATCTGGGCTTGAAAACTGGCCTGGGAAAACTGGTCCAGTTTTCCCAGGACAGTTTTCAAGCCCAGTTTTCATATTTTGGCACCAAAGACCTCTGCGGGGCACAGGAGGAGGCTGTTTTTCACATTAAAATCCAGAAACCCATTTGGCAAAACAAACCACCCGGCAAGGTTACCGAGTTCTCTCTTTCCTGCAGTGTGAGAAAGGCTCCTTTACTTTTCCAAGGCTCGTTTTCCGAGCCCACTTTTCATCTTTTAGTCTCAAAGAAGTGAAGAGGGCACAGGGGAAGTCTATTTTTCATATTAAAGACCTGAAAGACATTTGGCAAAAAAAACACACCCGCCAAGGCTCCAGACTTTTGTCTTAACTCAGGTGTCAGAAAGCCCCCTTGACTTTTCCATGCTGGTTTTTTTGGGCCCCGTGTTTTATTTTACCCTCAAAGAACTCAATCGTGGTACTGGAGAAGGCTATTTCCTTTCTCAGCCAACATTAATCCACTAGGGAAAAAAAAGTAAAACAAAACAAAACCAAAACCCGGCGTGGCTCCTGAGCTTTTTCTTAACTGGTGAGTGAGCAGGACTCCTTTACATTTTCCAGTCTAGTTTGCAAGCGCAGTTTTCATATTTTAGTCTCTCAAAACTTAACGGGGAGTGGGGGGACTTAGGCCAAGATGGAGGCATAGGTGGATTTGCCATACCTTCTCACACAACCAAGTGTAGAGACAACCAAATATTAGCAAGAGAAAACACAGCCAGAACACAGAATATTGATCTTTTTTGGAATTCTGTGAACAACAAATTCTTCAGCCTGACCCGTAAGGGGTGAACCCAGCAGGTGGCAGAGCGGGGCAGCACAGGAAAACTCGGTCAGACGAACTCAGGTGCGCAGAATCCAGGCGCAGGGTGGGTGGGACCTAGGAGTGAGGGGGAGGGAGGGAGGAGGGAGGGAGCGAGGAGTGAGTGAGCGAGCGGCGTCCAAGCGAGCCAGCGGGGGAGACAGCCAGAGAGCAGGGGCTGCGGGTCCCGACCGTGGGTCCCGCCTTTTGTGCACGGATAGACGAGCGAGGGAGTGGGCCATCGGACCGGGACCCAGTGGGTTCCCGCGAGCAAGCGGCAG